>NC_091295.1:32411627-32504127 GCF_038502225.1 Cherax quadricarinatus
CACTGTCTAATTGGAAGTAAATGTAAGATGATGGTAGAAGGAAAGAACAGGGAAGAGAAATGTATGGGGAGGGATAAAAAGAGAGAGAGAGAGAGAGAGAGATACATAGAAACACAGCGAGAGACGAGACTCGGGGGGGGGGGGGAAGGGGGGACAGTAAACGCTTAGAAAACGTATGAAAACACAAAAAAAACTTCAACAATAAAGTGCGTGGAAAATGTGCGAAAAACAACAAAGGCTGGGAGTAAGATGGATGTGAGGGGCATCAATGGGCGGCTGTGAAAGCGACAATCACGGCGCCCATCCTGATACTATGGCCACCCGGAATTAATGGCTCCCCGGCATTAAGTCTGGCTTGTTTTTGATGTTCATTCCGCTCCCACCTGGACCAGACACAAGCCGTTTACTATGGCAGGCAAGTTAAGGGATTGTGGGAGTGGGGGAGAGCTGCGGGGGTGTGGGGGTCTGTAGGAATGTGTGGGGGCTATGGGAGAGTGAAGGGAGCTGTAAATGAGTATGGAGACTGTGAAAGTGTATAGAGAGATGTTAGTGTGATGATGTGTGGGAGTTGTGGGAGTGTGGAGTGTGTGGGGGTTGTGGGAGTGTGATGGAGTGTGGGGGGGTTGTGGCATTATGGAAGTATTTGTTACTATTAAAGAAATTTTTTTTTAACTCTTAGAAAGTGTGGGGGACTGTTGGAGAATGTCGGGGAACACTGCAGAGTGGGAATGTGGGGGAGAATGGGGAGTTGTTGGAGAATGTTAGTGGGATTGCTGGGGAGGGGGGAGAGCTGTTGGAGAACGTAGGTTACTGTTAGGGAATGTGGGTTACTGTTGGAGAATGTGGGTTACTGTTGGAGAATGTGGGTTACTGTTGGAGAATGTGGGTTACTGTTGGAGAATGAGGAGTATTGTTGGAATTTATGGGTGGTATGTACTCTCGTAGATTTAAGTGTTTCGTAAATTTTACACCTTTCTCCTTATAGTTTGTAGTTAGCAAGGACAGCCTTAGTTCCTGCCTTCCTCTCGGAACATGTTGGTTTCAGGCTTCTTGGGGCCCCATCATACCTACTGATATTGTGTATGAAGCTAGCCTCTGCAGAGGCATTTCCTAATATCCAACATCCTTGTGACTCCCCCGTACATTCAGCACCAGACTGTCCCTTGCACCTATGTTGCTCATTTGTCTGTTTGCCTCTTAGCCCTGTCTAATTCAGCGAGTGTGAGAATGAGTGTGTGTGAGAAAAAAATTAGAGTAGTGCCGACCGAGTGTGGAGGAATCTGAAGTGCATTTAGTGGTTGTTTTTTTTATTATAGTGATGGTGTCGAGGTTCTACTAAAAGTACTTGGATAGTTTATGCAAAAAGGTTAAGTAGTTAGGAAAAGTCAGCTTTCGAATTCTGAAACAAGTATTTATAATTTACTCAACTATAACTAGATATTTATAGGAGTTGAGTGTAGTGGGTGGTCTTCAGAATAGGTTTAGGTTTGAGAAGGACTTGCCTAGTATGGTCCAGTAGACCTGCTGCAGTGTTCCTCCTTTCTTGTGTTCCCAGCGTAAGTCGCAGCGTCCTGCCCTATGGTAACCCGTCCTGCACCTTAAATAACCACCGTGGGGTTTGCAACTCTTCAAACAACGACGATGTCTTCCCCGCTGCCAGACGTAACCCTTACGTTAACATAACTGGGTTAATGATGGTTAACTATGTGTAACTCACGAAATCATTATAACACGACTGCAAACAAATCGCGGAACGGGTGGGAGTTGAAACTATGGCAAGCAAGTTAGAACTCACTCGCCGTAAGTTCAAAACCCACCCGTTCCGTGGTGTGATTTAATACAGAATAATTAATAGTGCGGGACTCGGGGTTTGTGCGTGCAGAAACCGGCGTTCTGCAACAAGTTGAAAAATACATTAAGTATTTGGAGGACTGGATGAGAGTGGAACTTTTCTTCGAGGGAGAATAGAGAGTCTGTACGTTGGTATGTGACGAACCTGTACTACCCACGTTGAACCTGTACAACCCACGGTGAACCTGTGCTACCCACGGTGAACCTGTACTACCCACGGTGAACCTGTACTACCCACGGTGAACCTGTACTACCCCCGGTGAACCTGTACTACCCACGTTGAACCTGTACAACCCACGGTGAACCTGTACTACCCACGGTGAACCTGTACTACCCACGTTGAACCTGTACAACCCACGGTGAACCTGTACTACCCATGGTGAACCTGTACTACCCACGGTGAACCTGTACTACCCATGGTGAACCTGTACTACCCACGGTGAACCTGTACTACCCACGTTGAACCTGTACTACCCTGTTGAACTTGTACCCCTGCTAACCAGTGTACCCGTGCTACCCAACATGCCACTGCTATAAACGGTGCTCACCTGATATAAACGGTGGCTCTCTCTGCCCTCTTCCCTTCCCCCAACCCATTCCCCTTTCCCACTAACCCTCTATCCGTCTTCTCCCCTTACATCGCCGTTCCCACCTCATGAACTTACGTTTATATCTGAAGTGAAAGATTGTCCTGATTGTTACAGTAAGAGTTATGCTCTTTGTAGTTTGCGTGTGTGTGAGCGTACTCACCTAATTGTGGTTGTGCGATAAAGATATAGAACTTGGGGCAGGTACCAGAAAGGTACTGTAAGCAAGAAAGTAGAGATGAACTCTTGGACAGTGTACTAAAGATATGTAAAACATGGGAGAATGAGTTAGGAAGAGTGAACCAGAAAATGCAGAATGCCCATACCACAACCCTTACCACAACATGACTCGAAACTAGTCACCCACTGATAAAAACACAGGATACAAAAACGTTAGTTAACCCCCCCCCCCCCACATAGAGCTAACCTAGACCCATCCCCCAGTCCTAGCGCTACTGCCCACAGCGCTGATGCTGGCCCAGGCTCAGCCCCCAGCCCCACTGCTGACTCAGACTCAGCCCCCAGCCTTGGTGTCAGTCCAAACTCTGCTTGGGACTCTACCACAGTTACTACTAAAACCTTAACTATGTAACCATCATTGCACAGGACTATAGCCCACATTACAGATGTAGTGGAAGAGTCGTCTTCTGGCTGGGGAAAGTAGTTCCCAGGAATCAGGACGGGGTGGCCCTGGCTTGGATACTGAGGATTGTAGTGCAGTCCTAGAAACTGCACAAATTGAGAACATACCTACCAAAAATTCTACCCAACCAAAAGCGAAATTGTGCAAATTCTATGTTTGGGACATCTGTAAGCATGGAATATCAGAAAAAAACAAATGGGGCATGCAACTTTGAACATCCCAAAAAATGTCGTGACCTCCTGTCCAAAGGAGTGTGTCGTTCTCCCTCCTGTAAATTCTTTCGCCCAGAAATATGCCACTCTTCGGTCCTTCAAAAGTAGTGCTACAACACCAGCTGCCCTGCATATCATCCAGAAGGGACCAGGAGGTACAGACCTCATAAGACAAACAAAAGTAGTTACGACAACCCCACTCCGAGTGATTTTTCATTGGCTGGAAACAGGACTGGAGGCACAGCCAGTGCATCCCCCCATGGCTCTCCAGAATCACAACTATTGATGCCAATAACAAAATCTCCCCAACAAACACAGAATGCAACCTCGTTATATTTGCTAATATACAGGGCCTTAAGCCATCCTCCAACAAGAGAATACCTTTTATCAGTGGACTTCTAGAGGAGTCAAATGCCATGTTTGCAGCCTTGACAGAGACCCACGCAAAAGATCACTTTGACAATGAAATATGGATAAATGGGTACAACCTTTTTAGATGCGACAGAACAGGTAACAAGCGGGGGGGATGGGGGGGTTGGCCTGTATATCAGAGTCGCTCATCTACACGGAGATGCTGAACACCACAAATGATATAGTTGACGTTCTAACAATAAAGATCGAGAACCAAAACCTAGTCATCGTGGTTGTATAAAAGCCACCAGATGCAACCTCCCAACAGTTCAAGGAACAGCTACTGAAAATTGAATACTGTCTGGAAAGCCTTCCAGCTCCATCCCCAAACATCTTACTGCTTGGTGATTTCAACCTAAGACATACAAAATGGAAGAATGTACTAAATAATGTTATAGCAGAAACAATTCCTGGAGGCAGTGCAGATGAAACGTCACACACACGAGCCACTAAGTCTCTGCGATAAACACGCCCTAAGTCAGCAGACAGTGGAGCCAACAAGACTGGAAAACACACTCGACCTTCACAAATAATGAGGACCTGGTAAGAAACATAACAATATCAAAAACAACTAATTCCAATCACACTCTAATCGAAGTTCAGACTTACATGCACAGGGGTCCTCATTAGCAAAATGCACGTAGCTGTGAGGGCGTCTTCACCAAATACAACTACAACAACAAGAACGTTAACTGGGACCAGGTGAACCATGTCTTAAATGAAACATGTTGAGAAGATATCTTAAATAACATGGATCCAAACCAGTGCCTTGAAAGGATCAACTTCCTGGCAGCTGAAGTATATTCAAGACATATTCCCATAAGAAACAAGAAGAGAAGAAGCAAACTGGAGAAAGACGCTCCCTCTACAGAAGACGACGAAGAATCACTGAGCTCCTCAAGAACACTAGATTATCTGATACAGGAAAGGAACCTCTGACCAGGGAAGTGGAAAGTATCGAACTTAAGTTTAAGGACTCGCACAGGACCCAGGAGAGACAGGAGAAGCTAAAAGCGATTAGTGAAATTGAAAAAAATTCGAAATATTTATTTTCATATGCCAAAAACAAGGCATATACCACTTCTAGTATTGGCCCGTTGCTCAAACAAGATGGGACTGACACAGATGACAACAAAGAAATGAGTCAGATACTGAAATCCCAATACGACTCTGTGTTTAGCGAGCCACTAATCAATCTCCAAATTACTTTTGCGACATTACCTTAATTTCGATAGACTTTGAGAAAGCCATTGACAACATGCCCAGGCACTCAGCCCCAGGCCCAGACTCATGGAACTCTGTGTTCATTATGAACTGCAAGAAACCCCTTTTGCGTACCCTAAGTATACTATGGAGAAGAAGCTTAGACATGAGTGAAATTCCAGCCACTAAAAGCAACGGATATAGCCCCACTCCGTGAAGATAGCAGCAAAGCATTAGCTAAGAACTATAGACCAGTAGCTCGAACGTCCCACATCATAAAAATCTTTGAGAGAATGCTAAGAAGGACGATTGCAAACTACTTGGATTCCCAAAAGCTGTACAATCCAGGACAACATGGGTTCAGAGCAGGTCGTTCCTGTCTCTCGCAACTCCTGGATCACTATGATATGGTTTTGGATGCACTGGAAGAAAAACAGAATGCAGATGTAATATACACAGACTTTGCGAAAGCCTTTGACAAGTGCGATCATGGCGTAATGCGCACAAAATGCGTGCTAAAGGAATGACTGGCAAATTGGGGAGATGGATCTTCAACTATCTAGGCAATCGAACACAGAGTAGTGGTAAACAGAGTTAAATCGGAAGCTGCCAAAGTGAAAAGCTCTGTTCCACAAGGCACAGTACTCGCCCCCATCCTGTTCCTCATCCTCAGAGCAGACATAGACACAGATATGCAATCCACAGCACCGTGTCATCCTTTGCAGACGATACTAGGATCTGCATGAGACTGTAAATCTATTGAGGACACGGTTAACCTCCAAGAAGATATAAACCAAGTTTTCCAATGGGCAATGGAAAACAATATGATGTTCATTGAAGACAAATTCCAATTACTCCGTTATGGAAAACTGGAGGAGATAATAATTAGAACTGAGTATACTACAAACTCTGATCATACAATAGAGCGGAAGAATAATGTGAGGGACCTGGGAGTGGTAATGTCTGAGGATCTCACTTTCAAGAATTACAACAGTGCCACGATCACAACTGCGAAGAAAATGATAGGATGGATAATGAGAACGTTCAAAACAAGTGATAACCAAGCCACTGATGATCCTTTTCAACTCGCTTATTCTCTCTCAGCTAGAATATTGCTGTACATTAACATCTCCGTTCAAAGCAGGTGAAACTGCAGATCAAGAGAGTTTACAGAGAACCTTTAATGCACATATAAGTTCCATCAAACTCCTCAACTACAGAGAACGCTTGGAAGCACTTGACCTGTACTCGCTGGAACGCAGGAGAGAGAGATGTATCATAATCTACACTTGGAAAATCCTAGAAGGAATGGTCCCGAATCTGCACACAGAAATCACTCCCTACGAAAGTATGAGACTGGGCAGACGGTACAAAATACCCCCAATAAAAGTAGGGCACCATTAGTACACTAAGAGAAAGCACCATAAGTGTCCGGGGCCGAAGATTGTTCAACAGCCTCCCACCCTGCATAAGGGGAATTACCAATAGGTCCCTGGCTGCCTTCAAGATGGAACTGGACAGATACTTGAAGTCGGTGCCAGATCAGCCGGGCTGTGGTTCGTACGTTGGACTACGTGCAACCAGCAGTAACAACCTGGTTGATCAGGCCCTGATCCACCGGGAGGCCTGGTTGTGGACCGGCCGCGGGGGCTTTGATCCCCGGAATACCCTCCAGGTAGTCTCTAGGTAGGGGTCAAGTCATAGCTCCTGGCCCCGCCTCTTCACTGGTCGCTACTAGGTTAACTCTCCCTGCTGCTTCATGCGCTTTATCATACCTCTCCTTAAAGCTATGTATCGATTCTGACTCCACTACATCACTCTCTAGACTGTTCCACTTTCTGACAACTCTTGACTAAAGAAGTACTTCTTAATATCCCTTGTGACTAAGATATTTGAGTTTTCAACTTCTAGTTGTGAACCCTTGTTGCTGTGTTACGTCTCGGAAACATTCTGTCCCTATCCAACTTGTCAATTCCTCTCAGTATTTGTTATGTCACCCCTATCCCTACTGTTCTTCAGTGTTGTCAGGTTCAGTTCCCTTAACCTCTCCTCGTAGGACAAATCCATCAGCTCCGGGACTAGTCTTGTTGTAAACCTTTGCACTTTCTCAAATTTTTTGACGTGTTTGACCAGGTGTGGGGTTCCATAATGGTGCTACATACTACAATATGGGCCTGACGTACACTGTGCACAGTGTCGTGAATGACTCCTTACTTAGATATCAAAACGCTGTTCTCAGGTTCGCCAGGCGCAGTTGATGTGCGCCTCAGATGATGTGCTCGGTATGATGTTCACCCCAAGATCCTTTTCCTTGAGTGAGTTTTGCAGCCTCTTACGTCTTAAGCTGTACTGCGTCTGCGGTCTTCTTTGTCCTTCCTGAAGCTTCATAGGTTTGCATTTCCTGGGGTTAAACTCCAGGAGCCATTTGTCGGACCAAGATTGCAGCCTGTCCAGATCCCCTTGTAGGCTTACCTGATCTTCGTCCGCTTGTATTATCCTCGTTAGTTTCACATCGTCTGCGACAGGGACACCTCTGACTATCCCTTCATTCATGTCATTCACATATACAAGAAAGAGCACCTGACCTAGGACTGAGCCTTATGGAACCCCTCTCGACATATGCACCCACTCTGACACCTAGTCTAGTACCGACACACGTTGTTTCCTTTATGCGAGTGTAAAAATTACCCATTTGAGTGAATGTTAAACTCTTGTTCCTGGCCCCCGCATCGTACCTTTGAAGAGACTGACGTGAAATTTCGTCATTTCTAGTTTTGTACTGTTTCTGTAATCAACATTAACATGTTGAAGAATTTTCGCATATTCCTGTGGATTATTTAGGTATGTAGTTTCCAGAGAGAGAGAGAGAGAGAGAGAGAGAGAGAGAGATTAACTCAAGAGGGAAGACCCTCCGTGGGGCGCCCCTTGAGCTCCTGCAGGTCCTGAATGACCCTCAGCCCAGGCAAAAAGAGGGGAGTGGGGGGAAGGGGAAAGTGGGAAGGGAAGGGGGAGGAGATGGTGTGGATGGAAAAAGATGTGAATGATGAGAGAGAGAGAGATAGAGAGAGAGAGAGAGAAAGGAGAGAAGGAGAATTGGGAGCAGAAGTAACGGAGATGAATAGGAAAGAGGGACAGAAGAAAGGTACAAGGCATAAGGTTAGATCATTTAAAATATAAAAATAGAAGAGCACTTCCGTAGGTCTACTGGCCCATGCTAGACATGCCTTTCTCAAACCCAGACTTCCTTTCTTATATATATTTCTATAACCTGTTTTTAAAGCTATTCAAAAGTATTTTTAAAGTAATTCAATCTTATTTCTAAAGCTACTGAAACCTATATTTAAAGCTACCCAATAATTTCACTGAAGTTCAACACACTTCATATAAGGGAAGGGAGAGGGGAATAGTCAGGAGGGAAAGAATATTCAGCTGGAGATAAAGAAAGAGGGAAACGGGTAGCAGGAGGAAAGAGGAGGGCACGAAGGAGCAGCAGGAGAGGAAGCGAATAAAGCAGCGGGAGTAGTAAAGGAGTAAGAGAAATAAAACGGGTAGGTGAGAGAAAATGAGGCAGGGGGAGAAGGGGGAAAGCAGCAAGAGGGAAAATGGGAAGGTGGTGGAAGGCCGACAGAGAGGAACAGAGTTGAGGCTGAGTGAGTCGAGAATACAGATGGAAGTGAACAAGGTTGGTAGACAGAACTAAAGCTCTGGACGTTGTGAATTACGTGACTTTTTCACTTGTTGCTGGAGGGCGACGAATGAGAATCGGAAGGGAAGGAAGAAGAAAACAGGTGTGAAAATAAAAGGAAGTGCACGAAAACTTGAATAAAAGAGGAAGTAAAGTGAGAACAGCAAGTAGAATAGCTTATGATATGATGGTCTGGGAGAGAAGATACAGGAGGACAAAAAGGAAGAAATGAAGAGGAGGAGGAGGAAGCAGCAGCAGCAGCAGCAGAAGAGAGTGGAGGAGAAGCAGCAGGTAGGTGAGAAACAGCAGGTAGGTGAGGAGAAGCAGCAGGTAGGTAAGGAGAAGCAGCAGGTAGGCGAGGAGAAGCAGCAGGTAGGTTAGCAGCAGCAGGTAGGTGAGCAGCATCAAGTAGGTGAGGAGAAGCAGCAGGTAGGTGAGGAGAAGCAGCAGGTAAGTGAGGAGAAACAGTAGGTAAGTGAGGAGAAACAGTAGGTAAGTGAGGAGAAGCAGTAGATAGAGTGGAAGGTAAATAAGTGTTTGGTAGTGGAGGGACTCAGTTGTAGGTAGAGTGGATGAAGGGGGAGGGGGGGGGGGCAGGCAGCAGTAAGTATAATGAGTGGGAAAGAAGAAAGAGGAGAAAGGTACACGGTATCAGTACTTCTGCATCTCTAAACTAATCAATATATAATTCAGACAGGATGCGAAAAGACTTAGAAATGAGTTAATACATCGATTAGCTATGTATCAAAAGTGTCTACGTTTTTTATTTATATCGTTAGTAAGTCCTTATTAGGATAAGCGACCTTGTCTCCATATTACAGAGCCGACGCAGATGAATTGGAAAATTATACGAAGAAGGATTATAGTAATCCCGACGGATAAGGATTAAGAGGACTGAACTTAATTTTACTGATAGAGTGATGATGCGATTGCAACGTACGACTGGAAGAGAGACATACAAGGAGTAAAATAAGGCCTTGAAAATATCTAACCTATATAAACCACGCAACAAAGAATTCAAACTGGGCAAATTCATATTAAAGAACATAGAGAACGGCTGGTTCAGAAATAGTCAAAGACGAATGGTACAAACTGCCAAGTAGCGTCACTGAAGCAAATACAGGGTGTTTCAAAAGTATGGACCCAATTTCAAAGCACACTTCTTAGAAACTGGGTTCGTGTTTTTAAAACATTCGCTTCAGGTAGTATACACAAATAACTCGCACATAGGAGAAAGAAACTTTTGACGTCCTTTACTTCAGGTAACTTTCAAGAAAATGTGATACCGTTATGTGTGAAAGGTTAGTTGTGAAGAACACTTGTCTAGCATAGGCCAGTAGGTCTGCTGCAATATTCTAATTATGATGGGAAAGAGAGACTGAGGGAGGGGGAAAGACAGAAAATGCATGGGAGGGGATAAGTCAGAATACAGAGAAAAGCTGAGTCTGTGGTTAAGAAGCAAGTTGCACATGTTGAAATTTCACGTGGAGGGATGGTGCACGAAGCTGCAAGGAAATAGTAAAGAAGATAATAAAGTGGAAGAGGAAAAGAAGAGAAAGTCAGAAGGTAGACAGGGTGGATGGTGCAGGAATTTTCTTTAATGGTATGTCATTGAGGTCAGTGGAAGGAGGAACCACGCATTGACTAGTCACGTTAAAAAATAGAATAGATGAAGAGAAGAAAGGCAGATTTCTATGCTTAAAGAAAGAGCGAAGAGGGGAAAATAAAACTCGTGGGTGGGAGAAAGGGGAGGGGGGGGGTTAGCAGGAGGAGGAGGAGAAGGAGAAGAAACAAAGTTGCAAATGGTGAGTCACTTCAGTGAGGGGCCTGACTGGTGCTCGGCCCAAGACACGGGTAATGGCTCTTAACCCAGGGAACAGAGGGCGTGACCTCGCTTCCCCTCACCTTCAAGACACACGCGTATACCATCTTCCCTGAGAGGCCAAGAGTCGTATTGTGCCAAGGGTCACCCATCCAAATATCGCTCAGCCAAATCTGGGAAATTCGCAATAACTTTTCTGTAGCCGCTGCTGTTGAGGACGGCCGAGTGACGATGTTATGGTAATGGATGACGCAGTATTGTGAATTAACAGGACCTCGTTGAAGAATATCCACTCGCAATGGGTTCTAACCCCCGCCCGTTCCGTGGTTTCTTTGCAATTGTGTTATTACGATTTGGTGATAATATGTAACATATACAATGGCTGTAGTACTTAGTGTTCAGCTATGACTTTTTCTTAATCATAACGCCTTGCTGACTGCAGATATAAACAAGAAGACAACACAGTAAGTGTCAGGGGCTCAAGACTGTTCAACTTCCTCCCAGCATACATAAGGGGGATTACCAATAAACCCCTGGGTGTATTCATAAAGGTGGACAGACACCTAAAGTCAGTACCTGACCAGCCGGGCTGTGGCTCGTATGACGGTTTAAGTGCGACCAGCAGTAACAGCCTAGTTGATCAGATCCTAATCCACCGCGGAGGCGTTGACCCCTAAATCCTCCCCCCTCCAGGTATACTCCAAGTATCTTTCCAAGATAAAGGAGGAAAATCATAATATTTTGCAAACACTATCTTAAAATAACTCAAACGCTGCTGCTCCTAGGAACTTGCTAGGTACACTGGCCAGGCTGTGCTGCTCCTAGGAACTTGCTAGGTACACTGGCCAGGCTGTGCTGCTCCTAGGAACTTGCTAGGTACACTGGCCAGGCTGTGCTGCTCCTAGGAACTTGCTAGGTACACTGGCCAGGCTGTGCTGCTCCTAGGAACTTGCTAGGTACACTGGCCAGGCTGTGCTGCTCCTAGGAACTTGCTAGGTACACTGGCCAGGCTGTGCTGCTCCTAGGAACTTGCTAGGTACACTGGCCAGGCTGTGCTACTCCTAGGAACTTGCTAGGTACACTGGCCAGGCTGTGCTGCTCCTAGGAACTTGCTAGGTACACTGGCCAGGCTGTGCTACTCCTAGGAACTTGCTAGGTACACTGGCCAGGCTGTGCTGCTCCTAGGAACTTGCTAGGTACACTGGCCAGGCTGTGCTACTCCTAGGAACTTGCTAGGTACACTGGCCAGGCTGTGCTGCTCCTAGGAACTTGCTAGGTACACTGGCCAGGCTGTGCTACTCCTAGGAACTTGCTAGGTACACTGGCCAGGCTGTGCTGCTCCTAGGAACTTGCTAGGTACACTGGCCAGGCTGTGCTACTCCTAGGAACTTGCTAGGTACACTGGCCAGGCTGTGCTGCTCCTAGGAACTTGCTAGGTACACTGGCCAGGCTGTGCTACTCCTAGGAACTTGCTAGGTACACTGGCCAGGCTGTGCTGCTCCTAGGAACTTGCTAGGTACACTGGCCAGGCTGTGCTACTCCTAGGAACTTGCTAGGTACACTGGCCAGGCTGTGCTGCTCCTAGGAAATTGCTAGGTACACTGGCCAGGCTGTGCTGCTCCTAGGAACTTGCTAGGTACACTGGCCAGGCTGTGCTGCTCCTAGGAACTTGCTAGGTACACTGGCCAGGCTGTGCTACTCCTAGGAACTTGCTAGGTACACTGGCCAGGCTGTGCTGCTCCTAGGAACTTGCTAGGTACACTGGCCAGGCTGTGCTACTCCTAGGAACTTGCTAGGTACACTGGCCAGGCTGTGCTACTCCTAGGAACTTGCTAGGTACACTGGCCAGGCTGTGCTACTCCTAGGAACTTGCTAGGTACACTGGCCAGGCTGTGCTACTCCTAGGAACTTGCTAGGTACACTGGCCAGGCTGTGCTACTCCTAGGAACTTGCTAGGTACACTGGCCAGGCTGTGCTACTCCTAGGAACTTGCTAGGTACACTGGCCAGGCTGTGCTACTCCTAGGAACTTGCTAGGTACACTGGCCAGGCTGTGCTACTCCTAGGAACTTGCTAGGTACACTGGCCAGGCTGTGCTACTCCTAGGAACTTGCTAGGTACACTGGCCAGGCTGTGCTGCTCCTAGGAACTTGCTAGGTACACTGGCCAGGCTGTGCTACTCCTAGGAACTTGCTAGGTACACTGGCCAGGCTGTGCTGCTCCTAGGAACTTGCTAGGTACACTGGCCAGGCTGTGCTACTCCTAGGAACTTGCTAGGTACACTGGCCAGGCTGTGCTGCTCCTAGGAACTTGCTAGGTACACTGGCCAGGCTGTGCTACTCCCGGGAGCTTGCTAAGTTTAATAACCAAATTTGCTACTCCCAGGAACTTGCTAGGTACGCTGGCCAGGCTGTGCTATTCTTAGAAGGTTGCTAGGTTACCTGGAGGTTATTCCGGGGATCAACGCCCCCGAGGCCCGATCCATGACCAGGCCTCCCGGTGGATCAGGGCCTGATCAACCAGGCTGTTACTGCTGACCGCACGCAGTCCAACGTACGAGCCACAGCCAGGTTGTGCCACTCCCAGTAGCTTGCTAGGTACACTCCTCAGGCTGTGCTACTCCTAGGAGTTTTCTAGGTACTCTAGCTAAGTGTGCTAGTCCTAGGAGCTTGTTAGGTATACTGATCAGGCTGTATTACCAGGAACTCGAAAAAAAAGGTGAACGGAGGAAATAAGTAATGAAGAAGCAATGAGAGAGACAGTGAGAGAGAGAGAGAGAGAGAGAGAGAGAGAGAGAGAGAGAGAGAGAGAAGGGGACAGGGAAAGGAGAAGGGCACGGAGGAAGGGACGAGAGAGAGAGAGAGAGAGAGGAAGGGAGAGAGGGAGGGAGGGAGGGCGGAAGGCAGGGAGGGCGGAAGGCAGGGAGGGCGGAAGGCAGGGAGGGCGGAAGGCAGGGAGGGCGGAAGGTAGGGAGGGCGGAAGGCAGGGAGGGCGGAAGGCAGGGAGGGCGGAAGGCAGGGAGGGCGGAAGGCAGGGAGGGCGGAAGGCAGGGAGGGCGGAAGGCAGGGAGGGCGGAAGGAAGGGAGGGCGGAAGGAAGAGAAGTGTTGATTTTTTGAAGAGGATGAAGCTAGGTTCGTGTCGAGGTTGTGTGGAGTTACCAATGCTAAATGTGGGAGGATAAAGGAGAAACTGCTTGCCTCTCAACAGAGGGGAAGTTCCTGCAAGGTGGCGTAACGAGACTGCTGAGAGAGGGGAAGTGAGAGGAGACTGGTGGGGGGGGGGACGCGCAGGTTTGAAGGAGAGCCATTGGTTGGGGAAGGGAGGGGGAGTGGTAACGGGAATGTTTAGTAGAGAAGGGAAGGCTGATAGGTGGGGAGGAAGTGTGTGCGGTAAAAAAGCAGAGAGAGAGAGAGAGAGAGAGAGAGAGAGAGAGTGAGGGTAGGAAATGCTGGAAAAAGGAGGTATAAAGAGGAATGTTTTCCTTCAAGGGGAGGTAAGATCACCCTTGTTATCCTAACTACTTAACCGCTCGTTGAGGTACCGCACTCGTCGTCAGCTGTGAAAGAAAATGGCGCCTACTTTAAATTTGAATTAGGGGGGGTGGAGGGGTAGTTAGAGAAAGGGAGCGGTAGAGAAAATTGAGAAATTATGTAGATTTGAAGATAGAGAGAATAAAGCAGAGGCAGGGGTGGAGAGAGGAGGAAAAATTAGTTTGCAAAAATATGGAAAGTGAGAAACAGACAGACATAGACATTACAAACATTGACACTGTCGTGTCACTCCAGCTAATCAACAAAAAAACAACCACAGTTAAAAAAAAATACAAAACACACAGCTTAAAAATAGCTAGTCCATATTGGTATATATCAGGGATAACAAACCCTGGTTTACGAATTATGTTATGAAACCCCTTCAAGCCAATCAGAGGATGATGCCTTGAACTCGCAGACGTGTCTCTGGCAGTGACTGGTGGTTAGGTGGTGTTTGTCGCCCCCACCAGGAGGATGAATATGACCTTGTGTCATTTGAGCTTCACAATAGGTGATACAGTGCAGCTTCTGGAGCTTCTGAGGCCGAGGGCTCTGCTTCTTGGGGGTGGTGAGATTGCGGTTTAGGGAGAAACAAAAACAGGAAGACGAAAATGAAACGAGAAAGAGACAAAGAGACAGACAGACACAGACAGACAAGCAGATACACTGACAGAGAACGGAGGCTGGAGGTGGTATACGGAGAGAAGAAATTCGAGTAGGGTTACGTGTAGTTGCTTCCGGAGGTCACTGCATGACTAGCGACCTTGATCAGAAGTCCGCTGGTGAAATAACGTTCTTTGTTCCTGGGATACATATTACCAGACTCTCTTCAAGAATCTCTTTTCATGTCCAAGCTAAACTGTTCCTGCTAGGTCGACTTTCCCTGTTTATGCTGACCTAATTCAGCACCAGCAATTTTTTCTGTGCAGCGGGGTATTCCGAATCTTCCCAGTTTTGAGAATGTTGCATCGAAGGAGCTTCTCCTGGACCTAGGTTTCGAGGAACTGGGCTCGA
This sequence comes from Cherax quadricarinatus, assembly GCF_038502225.1. Classification (NCBI taxonomy): domain Eukaryota; kingdom Metazoa; phylum Arthropoda; class Malacostraca; order Decapoda; family Parastacidae; genus Cherax; species Cherax quadricarinatus. The sequence goes on from NC_091295.1 coordinate 32,426,586, forward strand.
GGTACTTGTTTGAACTATACTGCACTCCTGGAACTTAGGCTTGCTCTATTGTCTTCATGATTCACTAGCACTCTTAGCTTCCTTTGTCATTCCATGCATGAATACAGCCTTTCCTTTCGAATTAGGTCATGGATGTTATTGCCACCTTGGAGGTGGTATTTTGTTATTGCCTCTTTTTCTCTCTTAGACATTTGAAAATATCGTCTCAGAAAACAGTGAACTAAGAATAATTTTTTTTTATTGTAATGACCTTGACCCATTTCCTTTATTTAGCATTACTAGATCCATAAACTAAGGATCGAGAATTTAACTAACAGAACTGACTCGCGAAATCATAACACGATTGCCAATGAACCATGGGGCAGGTGGGATTAGAGCCCATGGCAAGTGAGTCGTAACACTCCAGGCCAGTGGGTAAACCACTGGGCCAACTGCTACAATAAGATTCATCCAACTACGCATATTTATAAACCCTAGGGAGGTGACCACAAATGCAACAGTGGGGGAGTTGGGGGAAGAGTAAGCAGTGATATTCTCTGGAGACTTGTGTTGTGCCCAGCTACTAATAATTCTCTGTTTGCTCACGTTTATTCACCTGTGGTTGGCCTATCTGCACTGTTAAGACGTGGAGTTACATAGGTTTCAGGGACATGTTGGGTCTTGGATATCTGAACAGGGAAATGCATGGACAAAAGCCGCTGTGTCGAGTGATTCTAAGCAGGCTTTTAAGTTAGTGGAAACGAGCAGAGCAACGAAATATATTATGGCAGTCACAGTGAGCCGTTCAAACTAGCGCATTGATGATAGACCTGACTAATGGTAGATCACACACCCACGGATCCTTGCAGGAAATCCTCCTCTTCCTTTGTGCATCTTGCAACATCTTGTTTAAAGTAAGCCCATTTTAATGACATGCCCTAGACTGGTCTTACTGGTCCGAACATGGGATTTATAATTACTAAAGTGTATTGTAGTCACCTTGGTGGCATTATAGGTCAAACTTGGTGTGTGTGTTCTTACGACATTTTTAACAGACAGTACCTTACCTTTTTGTTTAACCTGTTATGCTTCTTTGATATTGTAAGGCCTGGTAGTTCTTTGTACTTTTATTTCGGTTTTAGTGAGTATGTTTTGTAATTTGTGACTGAGTATGTGTGCTTTGAGGTGACTGACTGAGTGTATGTTGTATAGGTGATTGAAGTAGTATGTGTTGACTGAGTTTTTATTTTATGAAGCACTGAATGACTTTTCGAAACCAGTACTATAATTTTCACAGCTTCATTTGCCTCCCTTTCCCTTTTGCTCCACGATGCCAATTGCATCCCACCTGCAACCTCTTCTGTATCACATACCCAGTGACATCAAACACAACACTAAACATCACCAGTAATAAACCAAGATAGACAATCACCGTGTGGTGGCGCACTGTATCCCTAGTTCTCCTTCCCTCCATAACTTGAGAAACAGGTCATTTTTTTTCTTAAGCATAATTGCCTCCCTGTCACGCACTCGTTCTCTTTACCTCTCTCATCAATACGGGTTTGGCGCTTTTTTTTAATATATCAATCCTCTTCCATCTCTGTACCTCCATGTCTTCTTGTCCATTTTATCTCTTCCCCATCATTTTTTCTATCCAGTCTGTGGAGTAGCGTCCCCATATTCTACCGTCCCACTTCCCCTAGTCCATGTACACCCTTATCTCTCTCTATCTTCCCCTTCCACTAGAACATCTACTCCAGTCCTCTTCTCTCGCTCCATCCTCCACTCCGGTACCCTCTACCATCCCATCTATATCCTCCAAAACTATTAAATCGCTCTTACCTCCTTTTCCCCACTCTGTTCCATTTCTCTGTCTCTCCACCTTTTTTCCTCTCCTCCCCAACCCTTTTTTTTCCTATCCATCCTCTTCCCAATCCACCATTCTTTCTGTACTCCATCCACCATCTACCTCCCACCTTCTCTTTCCCTCCCCCCCCTCTTCTCCATTCCCCACCCTACAATAGCAAGGCGAGGCCAACAAGACGAGATAATGATAAACACATTATAGCCACACCAGACAGAACAATCCCGGTCCTGTAGCCTCGCGGTCACCAACTAACTAGGGATAGAGTATAGGGGGAGTTGGGGGAAGGGGGGACTACTCCTCATCTGACCACAATGCCTAGAGGAATCTGTTATTTGGGGTGAGGGTACCACCATAGAACCCCCTTACTGCGGGGAATCTTACTCCTGCTTGATCTACAATAGTTCTGGTATGCCTGTCCATTTTGTTTCAGTTTGCCTTTAGCAGACGCCCTAATGCTGGAAATTTGGGTTATGCTTAAGATGTAGACAACCTCTGCCTTCTCGTTTGCTAAAATTGCATTGGTTTTGTTCTTAAGGTGATTATTAATTATGTGGGACATAAGTTCATGTTGCTGCCACTTATGTGAAGTCTTGGCGCCTTTAGTGTTAAAAGTTATATTGTGGCAATGTTTACATTATTACTTTACACACAATAAGAAATTGATGATAAATGTCGAGCAGTATATATTTCGATCATTATTTATTAGTATATATATGTCGTACCGAATAGGTAAAATTAGTCAATTAGCAAGAACTCGTTTAAAATTAAGTCCTTTCTAAAATTTCTCTGATACGTTTAAAGGTATATATATATTTTTAATTTATGTTAATGTAAAAATTCATAATTTTGTACCAAAAGAACCTTAGAAAACTTACCTAACCTTATAAGCGCAATTTAATTTAGCCTAATCCAAATAAATATATTTTAGATTACAATAATTTAATAAACAAACACAATGAAATATATTTTTTTCGTTAGGTTCAAAATGATTTTTGCGAAATTATTCCATACACAAATTTTCGCTTGCCATATTTAGCAAGAAGAGTGTTGCTACTTAAGCCAAAATAGCAAGTTTTACCTATTCAACACATGTATATATATATATATTATATATATATATATATATATATATATATATATATATATATATATATATATATATATATATATATATATATATATATATATATATATATATATAAATAATGTAAAGCAGGGAGGTATGACAGCTGGCGAGGGTGGTACCATCAAGGTCCCAGCTGGTACCATCAAGGTCCCAGCTGGCGAGGGTAGTACCATCAAGGTCCCAGCTGGCTGCACACGAGATTTGCTTCATTAATGTCATTATGAAGGCAGGAGCTGCCTCATGTTACCAGACATGTGGATATTTTTCTACTGTGCGTTTTTATACTTAACAACGTTAATATCTGTGATGTTAATGATGGTGGTAGTGTTAATGACGATGTTAAATCTGGTGATAATTATGGTATTAATGATTTTCTATCTTGGTGACATTGTTATTGTTATGATGTTAAGGATGACGGTTATAATAATTTACATTTTCATTATAGCTTCATAATACAGTATTACACGCTTGGTTTACCTCCGTAAGAAATTTTTACTTTATGTAGTCCCTTGACGAGTTCCTAGAAATTATCGGTTCTGCTGGAACTCACTCCTCAGTTTAATCCATTTTTATCTATAACCGAAGCCTGGTCATGGACCGGGCCTCTGGGGCGTTGATCCCCGAAACACCCTCCAGGTATTTCCAAAAGTGGTTTGTATCAAAGATAGCCAATGAAAAGGACGCCTTCTAGTGGCGAGTTGCCACTATTTCAGTAAATATACTGATTTTAATTATCGGATTTTGTACTTTCTCACCTTCCCTGACAGACTGAACTCTGCCTCAGTTTAGTGATCTGTGGGAGACTTAAATCTGAGGAAAGGGAGACGTATCCGGGTTTTAAGACATCAATGAAATATCGCCCACCAGAGCATTTGTCAATAAAATACAGAATAATACAAATACACATGGAATGTTTTCTACAAACTCCATCACTCTGGTCGTTTAATCAATGACTGTATAAGGAACCGAGAAAGGTTCATCACAGCTAGTCAACCATAAACACCAGACAGTGTTATAGCTCTGCTTTCCAACCAGAACTCTAAAACATACACATCTATCGTGTCATTACGATTTGTCATACACAGCTATATTGCTCAATTCGAAACCAAAATAGCCAATTGTTATATTAGTGGTATACATAACAGACAAGTAGATGAATTAGACACATGTTCAACACTTGTTAGCGCCAGACTGTACTCAGCCTTACTTCGTGTGTACCAGACTGTTCTCTCCTTTAATTTGCGCGTGGCAAACTGTACTGTATTCTCCCTTGGTGTCAGACTGTGCTTTCCCTTTGCGTGTTGCGAATTGTACTCTTCCTTTATGGCAAATTGTAATGTGAGGCAGACTGTACTCTGCCTCCTATTGTCTGTGGCAAACTATGCTCCATATAAAAACTAACAATACAAATTGCAGTCAAAGGATACTTTATTTAGACAATTTTTCCATATATAAGATTTTTTTTTTGAGAGAGAGAGTGAGTGAGGTAGACAGAAGTGAAGAGAGGGCAGATGCGAGGCCTTCACTCTCCCTCTGCAGTCTTGTATGAGGAAGACTGGGAACTGAAGCTTAGTAAATACTTGTAACATGAAGGCACACACCTCTAGAAAAAATAAAACTGCAAATGGGGAACGTAATCAAAAAACACCTATTATTATTCCCCATTTGGTGGGTGTGTCGTGATATAAGATCGTCTTTGTTGGTAAGATTTCTGTATACTTTCAAGGTGAGATTGTCACTGTCCTGGGATCTACAGAGAAAGGATGCCCAGGTAGGGGAGCTGTCCGAGTGTCTGTCACTTTCGAGCTCCGAGATAAGCTTAATGGTGGGCTCCATTGTGTTGACTTTATCCAGGAGGTTGTGAATTCTGAAACTTCTCCTGTACAGTACCAGTATGTCATCCACGTACCGTAGCCATGCCACGGTACTAGGGATGAAGGATCGGAATTCTCGTTTCCTTATTCACCAAGCAGATGTTTGCCAACACAGCAGTGAGCGGACTGCCCATTGCTAAACCAAAGCATTGTTGTCTTAATGCACAAATAACCCGCACAAAGGAGAAACTTTATGACGACGTTTCGGTCCGAATTGGACCATTAACTAGCCTTAATATTAAAAATACTTAAAAATTGCTTGGTCAGCTAGTTTTATAAAATAGTGATGTAGGAGAGGGAGGTTGTGTCACTGTTAATCCTCTACGTGTTCGTAACGAGGGAGTTAACGTCAAATGAGGCCATGGCTTTATTCTTGATATTGACGTCTGAAATGCGTGATAGATTACCCCCTAGTGTTTAAAACGTACGGGGCTGATAGGTCCAAAAAGAAAAGGACAGATGTTGAGCCATGAGTTCCACTAAACGATGTAGGGCACTGCGTATGCCAGTGGTGACGGGTTGGAGAGGCACAGGGTGTGTATTTTGGGTAGTATGTATGTTCTGGCAGGTGTAGTCTGTCCACATAGTACGTACAAGAGTTTCTTTCCCCTATTCTGACTTTGTAATTCAGGTCGGGATGTCTGAAGGAAAATTTTAGTTTTACTATTAATGTGTTTCCGCGATGGTTTGGTATAACCTGGTGCTGTTCAGTAACATCTGCATTATGTCCCTATAATCTCTGGAATTTAGGATCACGACTCCTCCTTTCTCTGCCTTGATTTCTTTTTCACCCAGTTTCCTCTAGGCCAGGATACACCAGGATACATCAGGGTATACCTGGTCTTGTGGGCTCAGAATCTCTTGTTTTGATGATGCCCTGTATAAATTGCTTGAGGAAATCTAAATAAATGAAATGGTGTTTTCTGGTAGCCGTCTCCAGGTGATGTCTCTCTTAGATGCCCGAGGTAAATTTTCAGGTCCAGACTAAAGGCTTCTGTCTGGGTTGTGGACATCATGTAGGAAGTGTTCGAAACGTTGAAGAGTTCGTAGTAGTGTGTCGCGAACCGGCCATGGCGGCTGTCGTCCCAGGGTGCTTCACATAATGTCTGTAAATAGGCTGCTGAGCTTACATGAATCTGAAGGTCTTGTACTTTCCTGTTTGTATTTGCGGGAGGATGGTTTATCCTCGGCTTCTGCCTATGCCTTTTTAACTACATTCGCCAGAATTATTGGTTCCTGGCCTCTTTGGTCAGGGATCAGAAATGCTGTGTAATGCTTCCACCACTTCTTTATTTCATTTTTTATTTACCACCCTGAGACTGACCAACATTTTTAAACAACATAGACAACCCTTGTCCTCCCCCATCCGTGGCACGTAATTCTATGTCCATTTCTGAAGAATCCTCTAAGTATCACGTATGTCGTAATCATGTCCTCTCAATTCCTCCTTTCTTCTGAGATCGTCAGGTATATTTCCTTACTTTCTTCACATAACTCGGTCCCCTCAGCTCCAGGACGAGTCTTGTATATCTCCGGACCATCTCAAGTTTTTATACATGCTTGACTGAATGAGGGCTCCATGCTGGAGCTGTATACTCTATGAGAGGCCTGATAAACGTCGTGTACAGTATCCTAAATGAAAATTTGTTGAGGTTACCAGAAGCGGTTCTGACACTAACCTCTCATGTGATAGAAATTTTATATGATTTATGTACACCTCCGGCGATAAGTAGCGTGTGATGTTTACTCGAATACCTTTCTCCTTAAGCGACACATGTAGTTTCTTGCCTCTCAAGCTGTATTCTACCTCTGGTCTTCTCAACCCCTTCTGCACTTACTTGGGTGGCACTCTAGTAACCACTTGCTTTACTTACCTTTCAACCTTTCCAAGTTATAGCCTGCCTTCTTCCGATGTCATTTTTTCATTGGTTAATAATACTTAAGATACTCTCTGACAGGTCATTTACATTTACATGTATTAAGAATAATCTCCATAGTACAGATCCTCGGGAAACCTCACTGTAATTTCCCATCCTGAGACGTCTGCCCTCACTGTCATCCTCTCATCGCATATTCGTTAAGTATACGTTGACCCACTGTAGCACTTTACCGTACACTGCTACTTGCTCCCTCCCTGTGTGTGTGTGTGTGTGTGTGTGTGTGTGTGTGTGTGTGTGTGTGTGTGTGTACGTACTCGCCTAGTTGTACTCACCTAGTTGTGGTTGCAGGGGTCGATTCACAGCTCCTGGCCCCGCCTCTTCGCTGGTCGCTACTAGGTCACTTCCTGCTCCATGAGCTGTACTCGCCTAGTTGTACTCACCTAGTTGTGGTTACAGGGGTCGATTCATAGCTCCTGGCCCCGATCTGTGTGTGTGTGTGTGTGTGTGTAGTCGGCCAACAGGGATCAGCAGGGAGCCTCAACCACTCGTCCTTCCCCAACACGATGGGACGTTCTTCATTGTTCCTTTGTTTCTACTGTTTTTGTTAGTGTGTTTGTCCGCATACCTCATGATGACCGCTGGCCCACTGGTGGTAGACGGGAAGAGGAGGGGTATGGGTGGAGGGAGAATGGAGGTGTTGGGGAAAGGGGAAAGGACAATGGATGGTATGGGTAGGAGTGGGATTTGGTAGGAAGGAGGGATTGGATAGGCTAGGTCGTTCGAGGTGGTGGGAACGACCAGGGTTACGGATATTTTTTTTTACGTAATAAAAATGGGTACATCAGTATCGTGTTGCTACACTATATTGTGGATGCTGCGTTTGTTTCCCTCTGTCATATTCTGTCGCGCGGGATGAGTCTTAAATCAGGTAATGGAATCTGTTAAGTCTAAGCTGGAAGATTTGAGCATGGCCGCAAGAATATTGTCAGTAGCTGCGATACATTGAAAGGCGTCGTGCTGGAGTTACTATCACTTGTGAATTTCGATCTCTAAGGATGGACTCTCCCATACACATGGCGGTGAGGGTATTTTATTTGTCAGGAAAAAGGTCTTAGTCACCACTTACTGGAGTTCTCGGTCATGTCACCGAGGACTTCCGATGATTTACCGGTCCAACCCATTAAATATTAGAGATTACATCTTGTGATATATATATAATATATATATATATATATATATATATATATATATATATATATATATATATATATATATATAATTATATATATTATGTATAGGAACCTTTGAACCAAGTGAGAGAGTAATTGTGGTAGGTGACCTGAATGCTAAAGTAGGAGAAACTTTTAGAGAGGGTGTGGTAGGTAAGTTTGGGGTGCCAGGTGTAAATGATAATGGGAGCCCTTGATTGAACTTTATATAGAAAGGGGTTTAGTTATAGGTAATACATATTTTAAGAAAAAGAGGATAAATAAGTATACAAGACATGATGTAGGGCAAAATGACAGTAGTTTGTTGGATTATGTATTGGTAGATAAAAGACTGTTGAGTAGACTTCAGGATGTACATGTTTATAGAGGGGCCACATATATATCAGATCACTTTCTAGTTGTAGCTGCACTGAGAGTAAAAGGAAGATGCGATACAAGGAGAATAGAAGCATCAGGGAAGAGAGAGGTGAAGGTTTATAAACTAAGAGAGGAGGCAGTTAGGGTAAGATATAAACAGCTATTGGAGGATAGATGGGCTAATGAGAGCATAGACAATGGGGTCGAAGAGGTATGGGGTAGGTTTAAAAATGTAGTGTTAGAGTGTTCAGAAAAAGTTTGTGGTTACAGGAAAGTGGGTGCGGGAGGGAAGATGACCAATTGGTGGAATGATGTAAAGAGAGTAGTAAGGGAGAAAAAGTTAGCATATGAGAAGTTTTTACAAAGTAGAAGTGATCCAAGGAGGGAAGAGTATATGGAGAAAAAGAGAGAGGTTGAGTGGTGAAGCATTGTAAAAAGAGAGCAAATGAGAGAGTGGGTGAGATGTTATCAACAAATTTTGTTGAAAATAAGAAAAAGTTTTGGAGTGAGATTAACAAGTTAAGGAAGCCTAGAGAACAAATGGATTTGTCAGTTAAAAATAGGAGAGGAGAGTTATTAAATGGAGAGTTAGAGGTATTGGGAAGATGGAGGGAATATTTTGAGAAACTGTTAAATGTTGATGAAGATAGGGAAGCTGTGATTTCGTGTATAGGGCAGGGAGGAATAACATCTTGTAGGAGTGAGGAAGAGCCAGTTGTAAGTGTGGGGGAAGTTCATGAGGCAGTAGGTAAAATGAAAGGGGGTAAGGCAGCCGGGATTGATGGGATAAAGATAGAAATGTTAAAAGCAGGTGGGGATATAGTTTTGGAGTGGTTGGTGCAATTATTTAATAAATATATGGAAGAGGGTAAGTTACCTAGGGATTGGCGGAGAGCATGCATAGTTCCTATGTATAAAGGCAAAGGGGACAAAAGAGAGTGTAGAAATTATAGGGGGATATGTCTGTTAAGTATACCTGGTAAAGTGTATGGTAGAGTTATTATTGAAAGAATTAAGAGTAAGACGGAGAATAGGATAGCAGATGGACAAGGAGGCTTTAGGAAAGGTAGGGGGTGTGTGGACCATGTGTTTACATTGAAACATATAAGTGAACAGTATTTAGATAAGGCTAAAGAGGTTTTTGTGGCATTTATGGATTTGGAAAAGGCGTATGACAGGGTGGATAGGGAGGCAATGTGGCAGATGTTGCAGGTGTATGGTGTAGGAGGTAGGTTACTGAAAGCAGTGAAGAGTTTTTACGAGGATAGTGAGGCTCAAGTTAGAGTATGTAGGAAAGAGGGAGATTATTTCCCAGTAAGAGTAGGCCTTAGACAAGGATGTGTGATGTCACCGTGGTTGTTTAATATATCTATAGATGGGGTTGTAAGAGAAGTAAATGCGAGGGTCTTGGCAAGAGGCGTGGAGTTAAAAGATAAAGAATCACACATAAAGTGGGAGTTGTCACAGTTGCTCTTTGCTGATGACACTGTGCTCTTGGGAGATTTCGAAAAGAAGTTGCAGTGGTTGGTGGATGAATTTGGTAGGGTATGCAAAAGAAGAAAATTAAAAGTGAATACAGGAAAGACTAAGGTCATGAGGATAACAAAAAGATTAGGTGATAAAAGATGGACATGAGATTGGAGGGAGAGAGTATGGAGGAGGTGAATGTATTCAGATATTTGGGAGTGGACGTGTCAGCGGATGGGTCTATGAAAGATGAGGTGAATCATAGAATTGATGAGGGGAAAAGGGTGAGCGGTGCACTTAGGAGTCTGTGGAGACAAAGAACTTTGTCCTTGGAGGCAAAGAGGGGAATGTATGAGAGTATAGTTTTACCAATGCTCTTATATGGGTGTGAAGCATGGGTGATGAATGTTGCAGCGAGGAGAAGGCTGGAGGCAGTGGAGATGTCATGTCTAAGGGCAATGTGGGGTGTGAATATGATGCAGAGAATTCGTAGTTTGGAAGTTAGGAGGAGGTGCAGGATTACCAAAACTGTTGTCCAGAGGGCTGAGGAAGGGTTGTTGAGGTGGTTCGGACATGTAGAGAGAATGGAGCGAAACAGAATGACTTCAAGAGTGTATCAGTCTGTAGTGGAAGGAAGACGGGGTAGGGGTTGGCCTAGGAAAGGTTGGAGGGAGGGGGTAAAGGAGGTTTTGTGTGCGAGGGGCTTGGACTTCCAGCAGGCATGCGTGAGCGTGTTTGATAGGAGTGAATGAAGACAAATGGTTTTTAATACTTGACGTGCTGTTGGAGTGTGAGCAAAGTAACATTTATGAAGGGGTTCAGGGAAACCGGCAGGCCGGACTTGAGTCCTGGAGATGGGAAGTACAGTGCCTGCACTCTGAAGGAGGGGTGTTAATGTTGCAGTTTAAAAACTGTAGTGTAAAGCACCCTTCTGGCAAGACAGTGATGGAGTGAATGATGGTGAAAGTTTTTCCTTTTCGGGCCACCCTGCCTTGGTGGGAATCGGCCAGTGTGTTAATAATATATATATATATATATATATATATATATATATATATATATATATATATATATATATATATATATATATATATATATAATGTAATTGTGTGTGTGTGTGTGCGCGCGCGCAGGACAAGTCACATGGGAATGGAAATCTTTGTGGCAGCTTATATTGGTCTTGCAACAATGCATGGCTCCTGAAGACGCATGAGAGTGCAAAAGATCTAGAGCAAAAGATTTCCAGCCCCATTTGGCTTCATTTGCATTGTTAAGATCGACTGCCTGCGATTATATTGCAATATATATGTCGTGTCGAATAGGTAAAACTGGTCAATTAGCAAGAGCTCATTTAATTTTTATTTTTTTTCAAAAATTTTCTCTTATACGTTTAAATACATAGTTTTTCATTCATGTTATGTAAAAATTAATAATTTTGTACCAGAAAAGCTTACCTAGCATTATAACAAGCGCAATTTAATTTAGTCTAATCCAACTAAATATATTTTAAATAAGTTTACAATAATTAATAATAGACACAATGAAATATTTTTTTCCGTTAGGTTCAGAATGATTTTTTGCGAAATCATTCCATACACAAATTTTCGCTTGTGAAAGTCACGAATTTCACTATTCTTTCACAGTGGTTGTTTTGCATATTCTGATATCACCTGTTTACTGTGATCTTATTACACGTGTGTATGTATGTATATATATATATATATATATATATATATATATATATATATATATATATATATATATATATATATATATATATATATATATATATATATATATATATATATATATATATATATATATATATATATATATATATATATATATATATATATAATTCAACAAATCGGCCGTATTCCACCAAGGCAGGGTGGCCCAAAAAGAAAAACAAAAGTTTCTCTTTTTAAATTTAGTAATTTATACAGGAGAAGGGGTTACTAACTCCTTGCTCCTGGCATTTTAGTCGCCTCTTACAACACGCATTGCTTACGGAGGAAGAATTCTGTTCCACTTTCTAATGGAGATAAGAGGAAATAAACAAGAATAAGAACTAGTAAGAAAATAGAAGAAAACCCAGAGGGGTGTGTATATATATATATATATATATATATATATATATATATATATATATATATATATATATATATATATATATATATATATATATATGCTTGTACATGTATGTGTAGTGTGATCTAAGTGTAAGTAGAAATAACAAGGCGTACCTGAAACCTTGCATGTTTGAGACAAAAAATGGACACCAGCAATCCTACCATCATGTAAAACAATTACAGGCTTTCGTTTTACACTCGGCGTGACGGTAGTACCTCCCTTGGCGGTTGCTGTCTACCAACCTACTACCTACAATATATATATATATATATATGCATGCTCTCATTTACGTAAAGTTAGAGGAGGCTCGAAACATGAACATTGACACAAAGTACTCGATAAAATCCATAACTAGCCAGATCTCAGACAACTTTGGCGCTCAGCAAACTGGGAGTTTACTCCAGAGCCGGTGGCACCTGGCTGGTGATTATTTTATCCCAGGTCTCTGGCCTGATATATAGCTATCAAGGCTATTATACTTTTTGATAGGAAGCCAAGATGTCTATTAGCTTTACTGCGAACACTTGTGTGCTGTTGCCTTCGCTTCAGATTCCTGCTAACTACAGCTCCTATGTATTGCTGCAGCCCAATTTTTATGCAGTTGTATATTATGTGTTTTATGGATGCTACGGTTGCTTTCTTATCCAAGGATAAAGACGAGGCCTCTGTTCACGCTGAACTGCATCTGAAACTTTCTCAGCCACAACTATCCAAATCATCTTTAAGCTCTCTGGTGGGGGATTAGGGGAAGACTGGTCGGATTTAATATGGTAGTATGTACTTGTAGTATGTAGGAAAAGGTGATGGTAGTGAAGAACAGTGTAATGGTGATAGTATGGTGGCGGTAATAATGAAAAGTGGAACCTACCTGGAGTTTACCTGGAGGGTATTCAGAGGATCAACGCCTCCGCGGCCCGGTCCATGACCAGGCCTCCTGGCGGATCAGGGCCTGATCAACGAAGCTGTTACTGCTGGCCGCAGGTAATCCAACGTACGAACCACGGCCCGGCTGATCCGGTATTGACTTTAGGTATCTATCCAACTCCCTCTTGAAGACAATAAGGGCAAGGGTCTATCGGTAATTCCCCTTATGGGTGGTGGGAGGCCGTTGAACAGTCTTGGACCTCGGACACTCATTGTGCTTTTCCTTACACTAATGGAATCCTTACTTTTTATTGGGCGTATGGTGCATCGCCTGCCAAGTCTTTTGCTTTCGTAGGGAGTGATTTCTGTGTGCAGATTAGGGACTAGTCCCCTCCAGGATCTTCCAGGTGTAGGTTATGATGCATCTTCCTCGCCTGCGTTCCAGTAAGTACAGGTCAAGTGCTTCCAAGCGTTACCAGTATTTAAGGTGCTTGATGGAACTTATGTGTTCAGTAAAGGTTCTATGTACACTCTCTAGGCCTGTAATTTCACCTACCCTGAACGGAGATGTTAATGTACAGCAGTATTCCAGCCTAGAGAGAGCAAGTGATTTAAAAAGGATCATCACTGGCTTGGCATCTCTTGTCTTGACTGTTCTCATTATCCATCCTATCAGTTTCCTCGCAGATGTGATAGTGACATTGTTGTGATCCTTGAAGGTGAGATCCTCGGACATTACCACTCCCAGGTCCTTCATAATACTTTTCCGATCTATTGTATACTCATTCCTAGCTATTATTTCCTCTAGTTTTCCATAACGGAGTAGTTGGAATTTGTCTTCATTGAACATCGTATTGTTCTCCGTTGCCCATTGGAAAACTTGGTTTATATCTTCTTGGAGATTTGCCGTGTCCTCAATGGATGATATTCTCATGCAGATCCTAGTATCGTCTGCAAAAGATGATACATTATTACGGTTTACATCTCTGTCTATGTCTGATTTGAGGACGAGGAACAGGATAGGGGCGAGTACTGTGCCTTGTGGAACAGAGTTCTTCTCTATGGCACCTTCGGATTTAACTCTGTATAGCACAACTTTTGTGTTCGATTGGTTAAAAAGTTGAAGATCCACCTGTCCACTTTGCCAGTTATTTCTTTAGCATGCATTTTGTGTGCTATTTCACCATGATCGTATTTGTCAAAGGCTTTTGCAAAATATGTGTATACTTCATCTGCATTCTGTTTGTTTCCTAGTGCATCCAAGACCATATAATGGTCCAGTAGTTGAGAGAGGCAGGAGCGACCTGCTCTGAACCCATGTTGCCCTATATTGTGCAAATATTGGGAGCCCAAGTGGTTTGCAATCCTGCTTCTTAGAAATCTTACAAAGATTTTTATGATGTGGAACATTAAATCAATTAGTCTATAGTTTTTAGCTACTGCTTTGCTGCCACCTTTTTGGAGTGGGGCTATATCCGTTGTTTTTAGTGACTGGAATCTCGCCTGTGTCTATGCTCCTTCTCCATAGCATATTTAGGGCCCATGAGAGGAGTTTCTTGCAGTTCTTAATGAACGTAGAGTTCCACGAGTCTGGACCTGGGGCTGAGTGCATGGGCATGTTGTCAATGGCTTTCTCAGTCTAGTACTAAGGCTCACGTCAGAAATTTGGCATACATTGACAGGGTTTTGAGTCTGATTCATGAAAAATTATTTGGATTGTCTATCTTTAGACTGATTAGTGGCTCGCTGAACACAGTCATTTTGAGATTTCAGTACCTCACTCATTTCTTTGCTGTCATCTGTGTAGGGTGTGGTTATGGTACTAAGAATATAGGAGTGATGTAAAGGTGATTGGGATGATGCAATTAGGGTGTGATTTCAAAGGATGATGCAATTAGGAGTGATTTCAAAGGGAAATAGTGTTGGTTAGTCTGTTAGGTACAGAAGGAACAGCGCCTACGACCTACAAAGCTTTCAAGGGTCTCAGAAGACGTTTAGGGTTGACGAAACACTAACTAAAAACATAATGGCTACTAGCCTATTATTTGCTTTGAGTTATTTCTTCACAAATACCTTTTATCAGAGTACCTGTAGAGCAGTAAAAACCTTTTAATTTATTACAATACCGGTAATGTGAAAGCCTTTTATCAAAGTACATATAGAGATGTAAAAAGGTTGAAGTATATATACATATGCAACAAATTTTAATATATCTTGAGTCAACCAGCAACATTCAAATATGTCAAAGGTATAAGAAAATTTAATTGCCATATTTAAATGTACCCAAATGAAACCTTTTTATTTCTTTTAGGACCCACTTCACAGACACTTTGTGTGCGCACGTGTTCCTGGGCTACCCGCTGCAGGACGAAAGTGGGTTGCGTCTCAACCACTTCGGCAGCAAAATGGAAATCGACGCATTTGAGTTTGCCTAGGCCTTGGTATTTTCAAGATTCGACCTTGTGTTACTTATATTTAAGGATCGGGGGTAATTGTAAGAGTGAATGACAGTCGGTTTAGAAAGAGAGAGAAAAACTTGTGACTCTCGTTAGAGCAAGTGCAGTGCTGCACGGTGACACTCAGAGCCTGATATGTCGTAAGTTTACAAGGTATTTTCATACCAGTGATCATCCCTCCCTCTCTCCCTCCCTCAACGTGTGTACTCGGGCAGACATTGTGCGTGTGCTCTTAGTCGTACATGTACTCACACAGTCGTACATGTGCTCACACAGTCGTACATGTGCTCACACAGTCGTACATGTGCTCACACAGTCGTACATGTGCTCACACAGTCGTACATGTGCTCACACAGTCGTACATGTGCTCACACAGTCGTACATGTGCTCACACAGTCGTACATTTACTCATACAGTCTTCTTTTTTCAAGGTAGATGGACGGATTACGTCATTACCTCTCCACTGCTTCTGCTGTCTCCTTATTTACCACGTCTGTACTCAAGTGATGAAGCTTACTGTTTAGGCGAAACGTTTTGAAATAGATACATAACTGCTGCATGTCTTATTTACATATTATACAGTCCTACATGTGCTCTCACAGTCGTGCGTGCGTGCGTGCGTGCGTGCGTGTGTGTGTGTATGTATGTGTGTGTGTGTGTGTGTGTGTGTGCATTCGTACTTAAATACTTTCGTACATAAATTCTTTCATATATAAATTGTCGTAAATTTATTCTGATTAGAACACTTCCACATAACTATATTATAGGTCACACGATGCAGGTGTTTCTCACATCCCTCCTCCCTGTCTCTACACTGAGCGAAACGTCGTCAGAATAAAGACTTCATTTGCAAACACTTAGGAAAGAGCCAGAGAGATTGTGAGGGAAAAGTTCATGATTACGTATATTGGTGTGTGTGTATGTGTGAGTGTGGTGCGGGTCGTCTGGACGAGTGAAGCAATAGTTAGGGAGGAATGCAGATTCTAGTACTATTTACATGTCTGTCTCGTGCACTCTACGCCCTGTGTGTGTGAAAGTTAAGACATATAAGAACATAAGAAAGAAGGAACACTGCAACAGGCCTACTGACCCATGCGGAGCAGGTCCATTCCCCCCCCCCCCGGATTAGCCCAATGACCCACCCAGTCTGGTCACCTCCACTCAAGGATGGAGCACGGCACCAGACCCAGCAGCACAAGCTAGTCAGGTCCAACTCACACCCACTCATGTATTTATCTAACCTATTTTTAAAACTACACAACGTTTTAGCCTGAATAACTGTACTCGGGAGTTTTTTCCACTGATCCACAACTCTATTACCAAACCAGCGCTTTCCTATATCCTTCCTGAATCTGAATTTTTTCAACTTGAAACCATATTGCTGCGAGCCCTGTCTTGGCTGGAAATTTTCAGCACGCTATTTACATCCCCTTTATTTATTCCTGTTTTCCATTTATACATCTCGATCATATCCCCCCTAATTCTACGCCTTTCGAGAGAGTGCAGATTCATGGCCCTCAGTCTATCCTCATAGGGAAGATTTCTGATACATGGGATCATCTTTTTCATCCTCCTCTGTACGTTTTCCGGAGCATTTATATCCATTCTGTAATACGGTGACCAGAACTGAGCAACATAGTCTAAATGAGGCCTAACCAAGGATATATAGAGTTGAAGAACAACCTGAGGACTTCTGTTATTTATACTTCTAGATATGAAGCCAAGGATTCTGTTAGCTTTATTGCGAACACTAATGCACTGTTGTCTTGGTTTTAGATTACTGTTAACCAGAACTCCTAAATCCTTTTCGCAATCAGTAGTGTTAAGATCTACATTATTTAGTTTATGTGGCATGGTTATTTACCTGTCCAACATTTAGAACTTTGCATTTGTCAATATTAAACTGCATCTGCCACTTCTCCGACCATTGCATCAGTCTATTCAAATCATCCTGGAGTGCTCTAGTGTCCTCATTAGAATGAATTGGATGGCCTATTTTGGTGTCATCAGCAAATTTGCTTATGTCGCTATTTATTCCTTCATCTAAGTCGTTTATGTAAATTGTGAACAACAACGGGCCCAACACTGACCCCTGAGGGACACCGCTTGTGACGTGCCCCCATTCTAATTTCTCCCCATTTATGCAAACTCTCTGCTGCCTATTTGTCAGCCATGCCTCTACCCAGGAAAAAATTTCTTCTCCTATTCCGTGTGCCTTAAGTTTCCTCAATAGCCTCTGATGTGGAACTCTATCGAAAGCCTTACTGAAGTCCATATACACAATATCGTATTCATTACCATGATCTACTTCCTCAAACACCTTAGTGAAAAAAGTTAGTAAATTCGTAAAACAGGAACGCCCCTTTGTAAATCCGTGTTGAGATTCATTAATCATTCTGTGCCTATCAAGATGGCTACGAATTGCTTCGGCAATTATTGATTCCATAAATTTTCCTACTATGGAGGGAAAGCTTATTGGTTTATAGTTCGAAGCCAAGGACATGTCACCTGCCTTGTAAATAGGTATTACATTTGCCATTTTCCACTTATCAGGCACTGTGCCAGTTTGTAGTGATATGTTAAAAAGATTAGCCAAAGGTATGCTAAGTTCCCCTTCACATTCCTTTAACACCCTTGCAAACAGTTCATCAGGACCTAGGGATTTGTTAGGTTTTAGTTTATCTGTTTGTCTGAGGACCATGTCACTAGTTACCGCAATCGTGCATAGTTTATCATCATCCTGTTCTACATAATCTATTATTTCAAGAATATCGCTAGTATTTTCCTGGGTGAAAACTGAGAGGAAGTAGGTATTGAGAATTTCACACACATCCTTATCACTGTCAGTGATCTGACCCGTGTTACTCTTAAGTGGGCCAGTCTTGTCCCTAATCTTACTTCTGTATGCCTGAAAGAACCCTTTTGGGGTAGTCTTTGAATCCCTTGCGACCTTAGCCTCATAATCCCTTTTTGCTTTTCTTATTCCTTTCTCTATTTCTCTCTCTAATTGAATATATTGATTTCTTAACTGCCCATCCCCTCTTTTGATACGCCTATATATGCAACATCTGGATATCTTTATTGTAGACGTTTCGCCATCCAGTAGCTTTATCAGTACAGATTCTAGGACATAATTAGAAGACAGTAGAACTATATACAAAAGATGAGGTAATCAGTCCCTCAGCCTACTCCCTGGGAATGGAAGGGTAGGTGAAACAAGGCCCTGGGCATCGTCAGGAAGTCGCTTACCTACCCAGCTCTGTATTATTATTTTATTATTATTATTATTATTATTATTATTATTATTATATAATTTTTACAACTGTTAACTGTCTTGATTTGTAGAAACAAAACTTCAACGTAGCGTTGGTCTTTTTGTCTCTCTCGCCCGTCTTCTAAAGCCTTCAGCTTGAGTGAATGACCCACTTGTGATGTTTGTAACCGCCGTGTGTGCTTCTCCTCCGTGTTTTGGTTGGGCCAGCGGGACTACGAAGATCACATGGGGTGTAAAGTTTGTCAGAAAGTCGTGCATTTAATCTACCCTACTTTCGGCCACATTTGTGGAAAGGCTACTACGTATGTGTGGACCAGAGTTATTCTGTGAGCTGTGTGCTGACTAGATAACTCTGAGACAACCCGCCAGCCTTGTTCACCACTGTACATCGGGGTTTTCACTCCAGCCTGCTAGTTCAAATATTTTTCACCGTGTAGACTGCCGTGCACTTTTTTTAATAGCTTTTGCCTTTTTATACTATTGGTGTCTGTTTATAGTGTATTGAGTGGTGAACATCTGCTATACCTACGAGAGAGTTATACCTGTAACCTTTGATCACTGTAGATCAAAGACTATCTGTAATAATATTTGTAGGATTACCGACAATATGTAACGTAAAAGGACACAAGTGCAACTAATGTGACATTTTATTGTGGCAACGTTTCGCTCTCCAGGAGCTTTGTCAAGCCGTTACGGCATGACAAAGCTCCTGGAAAGCGAAACGTTGCCACAATAAAATGTCATATTAGTTACACTTGTGTCCTTTTACTTTACAGACTATCTGTAACGTTATGAACGAGACGTACCTATTGCTGTTCTTTTACATTTGCCTGTCTTAGCTTCGATTCACCTTTGTAATTTATTTTCCTGTTATTGCTTTGATTCGGTTAAAATTTACCTCATGTCTGTGTTAAGTTGTATTAATTTAGTGCCACCATTAATTCCCCATTGTTTACATATTATTCATGTGCTTCAACAATCGTTACTTTTCTTGAGAAGTTTCCTGGGCACTCTGAAATACTGAGGGGGAATCAGTTCGATGCAATTCCGAGATACAGTAAGGGCGGTGAGCGAGTAGAACTCGCTTGAGGAGGAAGTACTGAAGGCGAAATGCAAAACATGTGGAAAAGTCATGTACAGTTCGGGACATTTATTAAATGAGACGTTTCGCCACGAGGGAGGTTCCTTGACGCTGGTGAGGGGCTCTCGATCTAGGGAATTGGATCTGTGCTCCGGTTCCCTGAATTGAGTCTGAATACCTTCCATCCCCTCCCCCCACATGCGCTATATAATCCTACGGGTTTAGCGCTCCCCCATGATTATCATAATAAATGAGACGTTTCGCCACGAGTGGCTTCTTGAGTCTTAAACGTTTTGAATAACTGTTGGACGTATTCTATAATAACGTAATTTCTTATGCAGTACATATGAATTACTTTGCCAAATAAATTTGAATATTTATTGTTTAATCTTAGGATCAGTATTGTTGGGATCGAAGAAGTCATTGCTGGAGAAAAGTTTTCTTTCATAATTGCACTGAACTGTATCTGACTATCTTTTTCCACCTAGTGGAAGCAAACTTATGTATGACTTAGGGTGTAACAAAAAAAAAAGGCAAATGCGGGTGAAGAAGTTTGACTTAGGAGTCTAGCTGGATGCTTGCAATTCATGGAACTTAGGTGGGCACAGATGAATACACACATACCCATACCCTATATTTCCACCCACCTGGCTCTCCCACCCATCACCCCTCGCCCATAAATACCCACACATAACTAAAATCCGAACCTCAAACACGGCTTTGTGAATAGCGTGGCCGTGGGTGGGTGGATGGGTGGTGGTCTACGGTCTGGACGTGGGCGTGGGAACTGACCGATCACTAATGTGCAAATCGGCCACAGGACCCGCGGACCACAATGCAATTTCGGAGGCCGTCATCTACACGGTATTCACGCCCTTACGTCACCTGGTCATTAAGGCGAGCCTGGCGTGGAGAGAGAGGCTGCGTCGTGGCGTTGCCTGTATACGTCTGAAATGCGACCACCAGCGAGAAATGGCCGACTGGCTGTTCTGTATTTGATGTCCATAACGCCTCCTGTATTGTTCCTGGCTGCCTCTCCTTCCTTCTTGGGAGGGAGGACGGGGATGGGGCTCTGTGATGACTCCCTCCATCCCAGCCCATACACCCTCCATCCCTCCATTTCCCTTGATGGAGATGATGACTACAATAGCTTAGAGCAGTCACGCATAGACTTCAGTTAGATTCACCCAAGTACTCTTAGATTTGAATGCTGTAATTAGATCTATTTCGGCTGCTGCGCGATCCAAGAAAGGTGTTCCCCCATATAGCATAAGCCCCCTGTACTCCAATGCTCGCAAAAGAAATAGTGCGGAGTGCCCCATAAATTTTTATTGCAATTAAACAACAGCATTGAAGATTTGCATTTTATCAAAAGGGCATTCGCAAGTTAGCACATGGACACTAATAACTCGATTTCAAATCAAATGGAAGATTAAGACACGAATAATAAGTCGGACCGAAACGTTGTCGTAAGTATCTTTCTCCTCTACGCGAGTTATTTGTGTATAGATTAGGACATACACAGACCAAAACTAACTCAAACTTTCTACTAGGAAACACCAACTTTGAAGAGGCATTACCTTATCTCAGAGATTTACATCCTAAATACACCAGAGGAGGAAGTGTGAAGCCAGCGAGAAGTCGCATGATTAAGTTCCCAACTTTGAAGGGTTGAAGCCAGTCAGGTGAAGCACTCAAAAATCATCAAATGCAACCCAGTATTTCAATTTTACCAATTTCTTGTACAGGAAAAAAAGGTAAATTGGGACCCCTTTCAAACCGTTCTCCAATTAAGGTTGACCATTGTTTAAGGTATAAGCAAGTAATTAGACAGAAAAGTAAGCAGTGTTTATTTGGACTTTGGGTATTTGTTTTAACGATTTTCAAGGCGCAGATTTGACCTAAGACTTAACCTGCAGATTCGCACCACGGAACGGGTAGGGTTTTGAACTTATGGCGAGTGAGCCTTAAACCTCTAGGCGAGTTCCGTGGTTTGGTTGTAGTCGTCGTTATTACGATCTCGTGAGTCATCACCCGCAGACTCAAATTTATTTCTTGTGATTTAAAGAGAATACAAATTTCACGTTATCTTACAGGTGTGAAGATGTGCTCATACACACCTCGGTTTCACTCTCAGCCGTCGGCCATGTAGGAGGCTTCTTTTTTCCCATGAAAATCTGAAGCCAAACAACGCCAACATTCAAAATTTAAAAGCAGCCTAAATAGGCCTTTTCGTGTCCTGAACGATATATTAACGAAAACTTGGATGAATAAAAACAAAGTAAAGAAACCACTGGAAGGTCTCGCTTTGAGGATACATGATGATGATGATGATGATGATGATGATGATATTTAAAATTATTTTTTTTTTTGAGCCAAAAGGTCAATCCATTAAAAAACAATCAGTTGCCATCAATGTGTAATATGTTAGATGCAAGCGAAATGCATAAATTAGTTTATCGCAGTGACCGAACACAGTAACGTCGACAGCCCCTTTAGCTCGAACATGGTGACGTCATCAGCCCCTTTAGGTCGAGTGCAGTGACCTCACCAGCCCTTGAGGTCGAGCAGGATAATGTCATGAAGTCCAGCAGGATGTGTGTGTTCATCTTCTGAGGTCGGTCTTTTTTTTTTTAACACGTTGTAAGTGAATAGACTGATGTAGTGGCCAGATTCAGGCTTGGTTACCAGTACTTCTGGCAGACTGGCAGATTCAGGCTTGGTTACCAGTACTTCTGGCAGATTCAGGCTTGGTTACCAGTACTTCTGGCAGACTGGTAGATTCAGGCTTGGTTACCAGTACTTCTGGCAGACTGGCAGATTCAGGCTTGGTTACCAGTACTTCTGGCAGACTGGCAGATTCAGGCTTGGTTACCAGTACTTCTGGCAGACTGGCAGATTCAGGCTTGGTTACCAGTACATCTGGCAGATTCAGGCTTGGTTACCAGTACATCTGGCAGACTCAGGCTTGGTTACCAGTACTTCTGGCAGACTGGCAGATTCAGGCTTGGTTACCAGTACATCTGGCAGACTCAGGCTTGGTTACCAGTACTTCTGGCAGTCTGGCAGATTCAGGCTTGGTTACCAGTACATCTGGCAGACTCAGGCTTGGTTACCAGTACTTCTGGCAGACTCAGGCTTGGTTACCAGTACTTCTGGCAGACTCAGGCTTGGTTACCAGTACTTCTGGCAGACTCAGGCTTGGTTACCAGTACTTCTGGCAGACTCAGGCACGGTTACCAGTACTTCTGGCAGACTCAGGCTTGGTTACCAGTACTTCTGGCAGACTCAGGCTTGGTTACCAGTACTTCTGGCAGACTCAGGCTTGGTTACCAGTACTCCTGGCAGACTCAGGCTTGGTTACCAGTACTTCTGGCAGACTCAGGCTTGGTTACCAGTATTTCTGGCAGTCTGGCAGACTCAGGCTTGGTTACCAGTACTTCTGGCAGACTCAGGCTTGGTTACCAGTACTTCTGGCAGTCTGGCAGATTCAGGCTTGGTTACCAGTACTTCTGGCAGTCTGGCAGATTCAGGCTTGGTTACCAGTACTTCTGGCAGATTCAGGCTTGGTTACCAGTACTTCTGGCAGTCTGGCAGATTCAGGCTTGATTACCAGTACTTCTGGCAGTCTGGCAGATTCAGGCTTGATTACCAGTACTTCTGGCAGACTCAGGCTTGGTTACCAGTACTTCTGGCAGTCTGGCAGATACACAGATGATGAAACCAAATGGTCACCAAGTTGTACACTGCGTGGTTAATTGTCCACTAATTGCAAGGTACCATTACTTGTTCCATTTATCCTAATTTATAAAAGCTTAAGAGGCGACACATGTTCAGCTCCAAACTACAGTCAGCTCAGATAAAGAAAGAAAAATGCATTGAACTTAGGAAATGAGCAGTGAGAGTCTAAATTCCTTACCTATACTAAAGGGATCCTTTCCTTTACCCTCTCCTCACTCTGCCAGGGGTCAGGTCAAGCTTAAGGGTTGACTTTCTGCTGCCCCGGCCGTCATCATACAAACTTAACTGATTCCGCCAATTAGGGAAAAGCATCAGGTGTGACATTGCAAATAAAGATGAGCAAATAAGATGATGCCAGCTTTAAAGATGCAAGATGAACTAGCACAAATATAAAGGCTCGGTTGAATATGTTAAGTGGACAAAGTTTACGTTCATTAGTCGACAATACTTGCCTTGATGCGTCTCCTTGTGTTGGCCCAGTTGGCTGTTTGAGAGGCAAAAATGATCTCAAACAGTCAAAAGGTCAAATGAAGTAAATGTTGGGACTTCAGAGGTAGAATTCAGCCGGTTTAGTTCCATACGTCACGAGATAATGAAGTTAATCTCCTTGAATTCAGAAAATGAGGAGCCCGCATGCTCCCTTTCAATCCGGGTTGTGATTGGACGAGCAGGAGGGCTCCGGGGCGGTTATGACTGGCCGGGAGGTGTTGGTGGTCATATCTGATTGGCTGAGTGAGGCATGTGACACTGGCAGACCTTATGTGTTTGATGGATTCATATTTATAAATTCAATGTCAAATGAATCAGAATGAATCACAGGGGATTAGGGAAAACAGTGCTAATGCTTGGTCGCTCCAGGGATTGTGGTCCTTCAACCTGATGTTGCAGCCACCACTACCACCCACCACTACTACCGTCACCACTACTACCACCACCACCACCACCACTACCACTACTATTACCACTACCACCACCTTCACCTTTACTACCACCTCCGCCACCACCACTATCACCACCACAACCACCTTAACCACCACCACAACCACCTTCACCACCATCACCACTACCACCACTATCACCACCTTCACCACCTCCACCACCACCTCCACCATCACCAATATCACCACCACCACCTCCACCAATATCATCACCATCACCACCACCACCTTCACCACCAACACCACCACCACCTTCACCACCAATACCACCACCATCACCACAATCCCCACCTTCACCATCACTACTACCATCGCCACAATCCCCACCTTCACCATCACTACTACCACCACAATCCCCACCTTCACCATCACTACTACCACCACAATCCCCACCTTCACCACCACCAGAATCACCACCAATACCATCACCACCAATACCATCAACACCACCAATACCATCAACACCACCATTACCACCACCACCACCATTACCATCACCATTACCATCACCACCTTCATCTTCAGCACCATCACCACCTCCACTACCATCACCACTACCTTCACCATCACCATTACCACCACCACCTTCATCACTACCACCACCTTCATCACCACCACCACCTTCACCATCACCACCACCACCTTCATCACCACCACCACCTTCATCACCACCACCATCACTACCACCACCGCCACCATCACTACCACCTTCACTACCGCCACCATCACTACCACCTTCACTACCACCACCACCCACCACCTTCACCATCACCATCACCACCACCTTCATCACCACCACCACCACCACCTTCATCACCACCACCACCACCACCTTCATCACCACCACCACCACCTTCATCACCACCACCTTCAGCACCACCACCACCTTCAGCACCACCATCACCTTCATCACCACCACCTTCATCACCACCACCACCACCTTCATCACCACCACCACCACCTTCATCACCACCACCACCACCACCTTCATCACCACCACCACCACCTTGTGTAATCCCAACGTTGAGTTTCATTCGATGAGTTGTGCTATATCATACCTTGTATTGCATTACAGTTTTATTACAGTTTCAATTATGTAAGCTTCCATTCCCATTTATACTTATGTATGTTATAATGTTCAATTGTTGGGTACTTTGACATTGTATAGAATCAGCCCAAGCCGTACACCTGCCGTCTCTAGTTTGTAGTAGCTGTATGTCGGGACGACATACGTTAGCGTCGCCGAGCTCTCGGTAGTATTACCAGTTCCTAGTAACCAGTTACCAGTAACCAGTGTACCAGTAGATGACTCACTACCAACCGTCTGTGTGAATAATCACTGTTATTCATATTGCTGCTGACCATAGCAGGATTTCAAACACCCTCACCCTGTAGACACTTGTCAGTCAGTCGTAGTTAGGCAGCAGAGAGAGACAGGTCGGCTCTTGGCGCTTCCCATACTTCCCGATATATATTATACGTACTACCAGCCTACGTGAGTATTTTTACCCATCCACGTATCGAAAACCCACATGACACCTTCACCACCACCACCACCACCACCTTCATCACCACCACCTTCACCTTTGCCACCACCAATACCATCACCACCACCATTACCATCACCACCACCATTGCCATCACCACCGCCATTGCCATCACCACCTTCATCTTCACCACCATCACCACCTCCACTACCATCACCATTATCTTCACCTTCACCACCACCTTCATCACCACCACTACCTTCACCACCTTCACCACCACCTTCATCACCACCACCACCTTCACCATCACCACCACCACCACCGTCACCACCTTCATCACCACCTTCACCACCACCACCTTCACCACCACCACATTCACCTTCACCATCACCTTCATCACCTCCACCACCTTCACCATCACCACCACCTTCATCACCACCACCACCTTCATCACCACCTTCATCACCACCTTCATCACCACCTTCATCACCACCACCAACTTCATCACCACCACCATCACCACCACCTTCACCTTTGCCACCATCACTACCACCACCGCCACCATCACTACCACCTTCACTACCATCACCACCACCTTCACCACCACCACCACCACCTTCACCACCACCACCACCACCACCTTCATCACCACCACCTTCACCTTTGCCACCACCAATACCATCACCACCACCATTACCATCACCACCACCATTACCATCACCACCACCATTGCCATCACCACCTTCATCTTCACCACCTTCACCACCACCTTCATCATCACCACCTTCACCATCGCCACCACTACCACTACCACCACCACCACCACCACCACCACCACCACCACCATCATCACCACCACCACCACCACCATCATCACCACCACCACCACCACCACCACCACCACCACCATCACCACCATCACCACCACCACCACCACCACCTTCATCACCACCACCACCACCACCTTCATCACCACCACCACCTTCATCACCACCACCACCTTCATCACCACCACCACCGTCATCACCACCATCACCACCTTCATCACCACCACCTTTACCATCACTACCACCACCGCCACCATCACTACTACATTCACTACCATCACCACCACCTTCAGCTTCGCCACCATCACCACCACCTTCACTACTGTTACAAAAAATGCGACATCTAATAAGCATAGATATCTCCAGTGAATACTAGAAAGGACTGCCCTTCTAGCACCCAGCCTGTTACTAGGTTTTTGTAACAAGTAGTCAGTATCCTGGTCCAATTATCCATTAGAATTTAGTAAGATTCAATAGTGCTTCAGGATTACAACTGGTAGGCTACTTACTAAAGAAATTAAAATTTAATATGTTTATTAATAACAAAGTTGTCTAGGAGTATAAGATCAAAGTAAATTATAGTAATCAATTGAATATAATATAGGATACAAGTTGCTACACTTCTCTCGTGTACAGTAGTATTGTGCTGAAGGCACATATCACATCTTTATGGCTTTTAAGTACCGTCTGGTACATTGTTAGCATTTAATAACATAATACAAATATATACAAGTAAGTTTGTGTGTATGTGTGTAAGTGCTCTAAGTAATTCGCTATGTCTTAAGACTCGACTAGACTTAACCAGTGACTGACTAAAAGTACTCACATAAGCTAACTTCTTGACCAACCAGGCAATTGGAACAGCTTGCTTGAACAATAAAGCGACTGTTAAGCCGAACAGCAATATAACAAGCAACAACGACACAGAATCAAGAACAAGGAGATAATATAACTACTCTAAGTAGGGACCATCTGCAGATCCTCCACAACAGGCACAAAACTCCCATACTACTGAATCTAAGCTCAGCATTAGAAAATCCCAGACTGTGACAGTGCACAGATACCAGTACAAATTAGGTCAGAAGCTACAGCTCAGGACCTGAGTTTCTGAGTGTGTCTATGCAATATACAACTTCAGTACAACGTCGAAAATCACAAAGTCTAGGCAATGTTCTGTGAACAGAGTTACACAGAAGCCACAACAAGAAAGCGACAGAGACGATCTTCCAATAAGGGCCCGCAATGGAGAGCTGGAGAAGGACCTCTTGTTAGAAGCAACGTCTGACAAGAAGATGCAGGCCAGGCAGACTACTCCAGGTGAGGTGTAATCACCCCACCCTGATCACGTGACACTCCGTGGACTGCTGCTGCCCAGCAACACAGAAGCCGGCAGTGAAACAAGCAGAGTGAAAATTACCGTAATTAGACAGTGCTGTCAGCTACTTAATACTCGAACTATGAGCACCGAATAATATAAATGTTACATCCTACCTAATAATATAACTAAGTCAAATAATAACATAAAGCAATATATTTACGATTTAGCTAATATCGCAAATATAAGCAATATAAAATTATATGAACAGGTAATATACATTACATACATTGACCCATTCAGGGGTTGCAATAACTACCATCACCACCACCTTTACTACCATCACCACCACCTTTACTACCATCACCACCACCTTTACTACCATCACCACCACCTTTACTACCATCACCACCACCTTTACTACCATCACCACCACCTTTACTACCATCACCACCACCTTTACTACCATCACCACCACCTTTACTACCATCACCACCACCTTTACTACCATCACCACCACCTTCACTACCATCACCACCACCTTCACCACCACCTTCACCACCACCGACACCACTTTCACCACCACCACCTTCATCACCACCCACCACCACCACCTTCATCACCACCCACCACCACCACCACCCTTACCACCTTCACCATAAACACCATTTCCACTGCCTCCGCCTTCACCGCCTCCACCGTCACCGCCATCATAAACATCAGCATCACCACCGCCTCCAGCACCTCCATAATCTCCACCCTTTGCTTCCACCAACATCACCACCGCCTCCAGCACCTCCATAATCTCCACCCTTTGCTTCCACCAACATCACCACCGCATCCACCACCACCATCTACAGCACCCACGTTTGTGTCTTGGCTGCCACCACTGTCGTTATCACCGACTCAATCGTCCAAAGTAACGCCACCATAACCACCACCTACCCCACCTAAAACCTCTCACTACCCCCACAATCACACAACCACCCCGTCATCCCCTACCCACCAACTTCCACCTCACCATTCACTCTAAGGCAGTGGTTCCCAAACTGGGGGTAAATTACCCCCTGGGGGTAATTTAACCATTTTTGGGGGGTAATGGAGGGGTGACAGAAAAAAAGTTATGAATTCTGAAAATCAAGAAAACAATGCGGTACTCGGTATGAGGATTATTGTTAACTTTGTCTTAGTATATAAAGTTGTAAAGTAAACCTATTATAAGTAAGTAATAAAGTTAAACCAAATAACAATAAACATCAAAAACTAATATACAGTATTAGAAAAGAAGAAATATATAGCTAAGTGTGTGGAAACCCAAAAGTATTTTGACAAGTATGCTTCAGGACAAAAGTCACTCAGTAGCCCAGATCGACCTGTCCAGTACGCGTCACTCACTTCCTGAGGCTGCCTCTATTTCACACTGTCAGTTTATCTGTGAGCATCAGCCGAGGTAGACATAAGCTGGTATGTATGTGTACTGCCCTGTGCAGTATATAGTTAGTATTTACCCACTGTTACTGTGAATTTGTAGCTATTATTAATTTTATATATAATGTATGTGTGGTTCTTACGTTTTCAATGGTTTTGCTAGGATTAGCAGAGTATGCGAGGCTGTATACGTTCACGTTTAGCCATATATATCAATAATAACAACATTTTGTGAAAGGGGTAACATGCTTTATGTGGCATGTTAAATTGGGTAACAAGCTGAAAAAGTTTGGGAACCACTGCTCTAAGGCATCTGATATTCTAACTGTAAATTTAGCTTTCCTAGTTTATGTTAACAGTTTAGCACTGTGGGACTCCTCTCTTACTGTTCCAGCACTGCTTGCCCTCCCTATCACTGTCCCAGCGCTGATTGCCCTCCCTATCACTATCCCAGCACTGATTGCCCTCCCTATCACTGTCCTAGCACTGATTGCCCTCCCTACCATTGTCCCAGCACTGATTGCCCTCCCTATCACTATCCTAGCACTGATTGCCCTCCCTATCACTGTCCCAGCACTGATTGCCGCCCCTATCACTGTCCTAGCACTGATTGCCCCCCTATCACTGTCCTAGCACTGATTGCCCCCCTATCACTGTCCTAGCACTGATTGCCCTCCCTACCATTGTCCCAGCATTGATTGCCCTCCCTATCACTGTCCCAGCACTGATTGCCCTCCCTATCACTGTCCCAGCACTGATTGCCCCCCTATCACTGCCCCAGCACTGATTGCCCCCCCTATCACTGTCCCAGCACTGATTGCCCTCCCTATCACTGTCCCAGCACTGATTGCCCCCCCTATCACTGTCCCAGCACTGATTGCCCTCCCTACCATTGTCCCAGCATTGATTGCCCTTCCTATTGCCGTCTCTCTCATCAAAGTTATCTTGTTAGGTTAAAAGTCTATCGACTGGACTCTGGTCATTAATGCTGCTCTGTATACCAATATAAACACTTTCATCCCGAAAATAAAGATTAAACTAAAATCACAGTATACACACACTGATAGGTATACTTCTGTACATACCTTGAGGCTGAAGCAGCAAACCACTGCCTCATAGTGTCCCTTAGCTCTGTTGTTAGCGCACTCAACTGTCACAGTGGTGTCCGGGTTCGATCCCCGGCACGGGTGGATACATTAGGACGTGTTTCCTTAAGACACCTGATGTCCCTGTTCACTTATCAGTAAAATAGGTAATTGGGTGTTAATCAACTGGTGTGGGTCGCATCCTGGGGATAAAAATTAACTTAATTTGCATGAAATGCTCTGCATAAAAGGGACTTTCTACATAGTAGTATGTCTTTGATGCCAGCTAGGTCTGTATACTTTGTATACGTGGTTATAAAAACAAAGATTGTTATTATTGCCTGTAATCTGGTACTCGGATACTGATGAGCGAGTAAACAGGAGCTGATGTGTCCTACCCGCGAAGCTTGGTACGTTTATCCGGCCAGACCCTCCTAACCGTCGGAGCCACTAAACCGGCTTGACTGTACCCGGGTCACAGGTCAGTGCTACAAAGAAAACGAGAAACGGACAAGGAATTAAATGGCATGGAGGAAAATGGTTCTATGGGAAGATGTGGCAGGAGGAGGTGGAGGTGGAGGAGGAGGAGGAAGAGGAGGAGGTGGAGGTGGAGGAGGAGGAGGTGGAGGAGGAGGTGGAGGAGGAGGAGGTGGTGGAGGAGGAGGAGGTGGGGGTGGAGGAGGAGGAGGTGGAGGAGGTGGAGGAGGTGGAGGAGGAGGAGATGGAGGTGGAGGAGGAGGAGGAAGAAGTAGTGGTGGAGGAGGTGGAGGAGGTGGAGAAGGTGGAGAAGGAGGAGAAGGAGGAAGAGGAGGAGGAGGTGGAGGAGGAGGTGGAAGAGGAGGAGGTGGAAGAGGAGGAGGTGGAAGAGGAGGTAGATGAGGTTGAGGAGGAGGAGGTAGATGAGGTTGAGGAGGAGGTAGAGGAGGAGGAGGGGGATATGGAGAGGGAAGGGGTGGGGGGAGATGGGTGGATACGAAAAGGTAGGCAAGAGGTAGGTGGCTAGGTAGGTTTAGGTAATAAGGTGGCCCGGGAAGGGAGGTGGACAGTACAATAATAGGTAGCATACAAGAATGACGCTGTTGGATCGACGACGGAAAATGATGTATGAATAACAGAAGCACACACGAAATTAAAACACGCACGGAACACCGTTTATGATGTTTTTCATTTAGGTCAGTTTAAAGAAAAGTCAGTATGTAATGACTGTGAAAGACTAGTGATACTTAGATTCCTCTTCGTATGTATGTGTGTATATATATACAAAAACACTTTTTTGTAGTTTCAATTGTTAGTTATAAGACTGGCTTATCATGGGTTAGTCTCGCCCGTTCCACCGAGTTAATATTTGTATGTAGTCTT
Source organism: Cherax quadricarinatus (assembly GCF_038502225.1). Classification (NCBI taxonomy): domain Eukaryota; kingdom Metazoa; phylum Arthropoda; class Malacostraca; order Decapoda; family Parastacidae; genus Cherax; species Cherax quadricarinatus. The sequence goes on from NC_091295.1 coordinate 32,458,353, forward strand.
GATATAACATTACATTAAGCATAGTTGTAGTGTATATTTATAGCTGTATTCTTTTGTGGTTTTATGTGTTAATAAAACGAAACTTCGTTATATTCTCTTAATATAACGGTATAGTTAATACAGTCTAAACAAAGCTGGTTCTTGGATGACAGCATGCTGGGTGTAAATGATTAATGATAATGCTGCAGAAGGTGATGTTGGAGGCGGCTGACGGTGGCCTTACACACAGCTGTCACACTTGTTTCTCCCCCCCCCCCTCAGAAAGGCCTTTCTCCACCTCGGTATATTCCCGGCCTTTATAAGTCCCAAATCAAGGTGGGATCTTATGTTTGTTAAGAGGGGTTTGGAAAGGGCCAAAAGTCATTCGTTATCCCCAGCCATCAGATAGACAAAAGGGATTTTATGGGATTTTCCCAACTTTTCTGTGAGTATCGATTCGTTTTTTTGTGTGTGTTCGCGATTGCGAAGGTAAGTCTTTGATCGGGGTCCCTGCTATTCCCTGCGGTAATATCGTAACATTCTCACAGGAATTCCAAGAGAAAGAAGAAGTTTGCGGGGGTTTACCTCAAAGATCAACATTTTTGAAACTCTGAAGTCAGTCAAGGGGCCCAGAAGGCTTCGTTTATGTTCTGTCTGAAGATACCGGTCAGCTGGGAGAGACGAGGCCAGGTTGGTCGCAATAAGCGGAAGGGACGTAAGGATGTGAGACGGAACTGGGAACCACGCGAGGAGAACGCAGTCTTATCCGTCTGTATCTTTAATTGCCGTTAAGTCATAAACGATCGACTGGCTGATTGGCACTCCTCGCCCTTATATCCAGGTGATGCAAGGCACAAAGTTGGTCGTTAATGGGGAACGAGGGGGGGGGATATATTTTTGTCCTCTTTTGTATATCGAATGGCAATTGTGAGTGTAGCCGTACCTCGCCGTAATGAACGGACGATTGTTTGTCTTTCTGGTGTTTTTGTGTTCGTATTTTCAGCTATGAGAAAACCTATAACTGTCAGTACTGTATGAGAGCATTGGTACAGATGGGAGCATCAGGACGTAGTATAGAAATAAGGTGGATATGTATCGTGCATATGGCATCTAGCGCATCATAAAGCACCGTGATTCGTTAAGGTAACATTGTGACGTCACTGTATCTCTGACATCTGAATAGCTAAGGTAACATATGACGTCAGAATAAATGTTTTGGAAAATCCTTCTCTGGTCCTGGGACTGCCAGGAACCTTCCATGGTTCCTGCATACACTTGTTCCACTTAATTTACGTCTTAAAATAATAAGATACACTGTATTATGTTGAGAACTAGTCATCAATACCATTTCTTTTTAAAGTCATCATTAACATTTAATTTGATACATAATCTAGTAAATCTGGTAAAACAGGTATTTTTATAATGTTGTTTCTTTGCATTTATTCAGTTAGGGATAAATATGCAATGATTATTTGTATATAGTTTTTTAACCTTTTCATTATTTTTGATACAGTTATTCAGTGGTATAAGAGGATGACGCAGTAATTTATTTGCAACAAATGACATTCTTAAGACTATGTACTGTCTCAGCTTCTGCTATGTAGTTTTCCTGCTCGTTCCGCTGTGTTGTTTCACAAACATTTTGAAAGGGTCTCCAGGCGTCGCTGTGGGTTATCTGAGTTATAAATCTTGAAAAGTGTCACCTCGTCTTAATTTATCCCATGGTAGGCAGTCTGTTTTTGTCCATCCTCTTTGTTTCCTCCCCACTGACTACTTTCTATATCATTAATGTCTTCTCTTGTTCTTCTTCTTGTGTCTTAATAACTTCCTTTGTTCCATGTTTGTCGTAGTCATTTCTTTTTGACCTTTTTCTTATGTCTTTCTGGGGGGGGGGGGAGAGAAATAGGAAAATTAGAACATTTCCTTGCTAAGGCGTTTCACCTGCAAGAGGCTTTTATCAAGCTTGAGCTTATGTAGACCCAGTCTTCCAGTGTGTCACTCACCACAATAGGATGTTTAAGGAGAGCAAAGTTCCGTTGCTCCACTGGGGAAATTTTCAGGAAATAATGATTGAGAGGGAGTACAAGATGAGCTCAAATCATGCCGTAGATCGGAACTTGATAGTGACAATGTCAGAGGATCTCTAGTACAGGGATCACAATATTATCTCAGTGACAAGGAAAATAATGGACTGAACAACTAGAACTTTTAAAACCAACGATGCCGAGTTAATGCGTCTCCGAGTCGCTTACAATCTCTAAGATGGAATCTTGTTGTTTACTCAAGGCTTTCCCCACCCCTTCAAGGCAGGAGAAATTGCAGAATCAAAAAATGCCCAGAAAATCTTAATTGCTCCCATAAATTTAGTCAAGCCTCTGAACTAAGAACACTGTTGTGTGTACGTTTAAATGCGTGTGACTGGCAACAACAGCTTGGTCAATCAAGCCAACAGCCGGAACGGCTGGAATGGGGCCGGGCCGTGGGGGCGGAGACCCCCGGAAGCGACTACAGATAACCTACAAGTAAGGCCTCAGTGGGTCTTAATCATGTTGTCTTTTACTCACCATTCTTCCAGCAGCCTGAGACGCATTTTTTCTTTTCATTACAAAATGAAATCTCTGCTCTATCGATTTGTCGTAATACTTATCTTTGAGTATTATAAATGGCACCAGATCTGTGAGACTGTGCGCACGTATGTGCATTTGTGCGCCATCGTGCGTGTGGTTGCACGGTCCGATTCACAGCTCCTGGCCCCGGTTGCAGGATCCGATTCACAGCTCCTGGCCCCGGTTGCAGGATCCGATTCACAGCTCCTGGCCCCGGTTGCAGGATCCGATTCACAGCTCCTGGCCCCGTGCGTGCGCGTATTCATCTATTTGTATTACTTATTTGTAGTCGTCTATTTGTGGCTGCAGATGTCGATGCAAGGCTCTTGGATCTGCCCTTAAATTTGCCTTTTGTCGAAGTTACACCACCACCACCCATCCCCTAAGTCTCATGGTCACTCGTACCTCTTCCTAAAAATAATGTATGGAGTCTGCCTACATCACTTCATCTCTGTGTGTACTCACCTAATTGTGATTGCAGGGGTCGAGTCACAGATCCTGGCCCTGGCTCATGGAACAGGAAGAATGACCTAGTAGCGACCATTGCAGCTTTTCAATGGTTGCTACTAGGTCATTCTTCCTATTCCATGAGCTTTATCATACCTCTTAAAGCTATGTATTGATCCTGCCTCCACTACATCAGTTCCCAGACTATTCCACCTCCCGACAACTCTGTAACTGAAGAAATACTTCCTAACATCCCTGTGATTCATCTGAGTCTTCAACTTCCATCTGTGACCCCTTGTTGCTGTGTCCCATCTCTGGAACTTCCTGTCTCTGTCCACCTTGTCGATTCCTCTCAGTATTTTATAAGTCGTTATCATATCCCCCCCTATCTCTCCTGTCTTCCAGTGTCGTCATTTCGATTTCCCTTATCCTCTCCTCGCAGGACATACCCCTTAGCTCCGGGACTAGTCTTGTTGCAAACCTTTACACTTTATCTAATTTCTTTACGTGCTTGGCTAGGTGTGGGTTCCAAACTGGTGCCGCATGTTCTACTAAGGGCCTAACGTACACAGTGTACAGGGTCCTGAAAGATTCCTTATTAAGATGTCGGAATGCTGTTCTTAGGTTTGTTAGGCGCCCGTATGCTGCGTCAGGAGTTGTGCCTGGTGTTCTACTCACCCCATGATCCTTTTCCTTGAGTGAGGTTTGTAGTCCTGGCCCCCTAGACTGTACTCCATCTGTGGTCTTCTTTGCCCTTCCCCAGTCTTCACAACTTCGCACTTGCTGGGGTTGAACTCAAGGAGCCAGTTGCTGGACCAGGCCTAAAGCTTGTACAGATCCTTTTGTAGTTCTGCCTGGTCCTCGTCCGATGGAATTCTTCTCATCAATTTCACATCTGCAAACAGGAACACTTCGGAGTCTATTCCTTCCGTAATGTTCGCAAATACCAGAAACAGTACCGGTCTTAGGACTGACCACTGTGGCACCCCGCTCGTTACAGGCGCCCACTCTGAGACCTTGCCACGTACTATGACTCGCTGTTGTCTTCCTGACAGGTGTTCCCTGATGCATTATAGTGCCTTCCCTGTGTGGGGGGGGAGAGAGAAAGTATCTTCGCCTTATAAGTATTAATATAAGGATAATGCGGTTAGGATGATTATTATGCTAACACTGTGAGATTGTTATACACTGCTCAACAGCACTTTTTTTTTTTTTTTTGGCTGCTGCTTCAGATTTCCTTCACATGTCTCTCAAACTCATATATAACCACAACCTTACAAGAACATTATCCCCTATAAGTAAAAAAAATCACCCAATACTATTTTTTAATCATAAACGGCTCCAAAAGAATCTCGCATGTAAGATTTGCAAGGAGCCTTGAATCCCTGGCAAGACAGCCAGCACTCTTCCAAACCGTTGGACTTACCCCAAGCACAAAACACTCCCGTAAAGTCTTACTTAAATCGCTAACACCACCTTTGCAAGGCAACCAAGAGTTTTCCTGGCACACACTCCCTGTGGACTCTCCTGGATCCTCCTCTGCCTAATTCTCACCGGCGTAGTCGGAATCCAGGGGCCATTATCATAATCACCAGCTAGTGAGGTCATAATGCCCTTGTTTTAATTAAGGGGAGGATCTGCTAATCCTCACCAGATAATAGGAGCTCTTGTAATTTGAATGTTAACTGGATTATCCGAGATTTAGTGGCAGCCCGATTGCTCTCCAGAGAAGCTGGGAGACGCGGGTGTCGAGACATCTGTGTCACTGATAAAGGTTACGTGTACAGAAGGGTTCTTATTATTTGTGTGATATTTTTCTTATTCGTTTTCTTATTTCTGTTGTGTCTGTATATTATTGTTCGTGTTCTTTTCCTCCCATAGTCCTCCAGTATCATGTCATGAACATTGCATACATCAAAGATCCTGTACTCTAATCTACTGATGAAATGAGAGAGATGACACTAGGGCAGGTCAGTAACAGAGCTATGATAATTTTAAGCTGTCCTCGAATTGTCAAAATCTAACTCTTAAGAACTGTGTTACTCCTGCCGTTCATCTGTGACAAAAGAAGAATAGGAAGTGTGTGAAAATCCAAAGTGAGAAAATCAGTTACATTACCTATATTAATGAGTGAATATGTGACCATTAACATCAGTGCTGATTCTGATGAGTCAGTCAGTGTGTTAAATGATGGATCACTAGATCATGAAGCTTATGATGGTGGATCTGCTTTTCTATAGTTAAAAACAGTTTGTTAGAATACTCGAAAAAAAACTTCTGGAATTAGGGACTACTGTCAACTCTTTTGACAAACCACACATTCATACTTATCCTCCCATATCAACACCCTTCATCCAACAATCACTCCCTTGCCAATACTCCCTGCCAATACTATCCTGCCAACGCTCCCTTGCAAGCACTATCCTGCCAACACTTTCTTGCCAGTACCACCTGCCAGCTGTACCCAGCAACACTACCCTACCATACACAACAAGAGCACTACTCGCCAACACACTACGCAGTATAACGGAGGCTTCATGTTAATCTTCTCGTGCCTAAAAAAAATCCACACAAGTAATTTTTCCTCATTAAATCTCCTTGTTCCATGTTTTTCACTTTACTCTGTGAATGGAAGGATATTTCTGTTGGTATTAATGAATCAGGTTCGTCTAAATTTATTGGCAGTAGTTTGTGGCATCATGTCATATGTACCTGTGAGTGTCAGTCACAGGTAGATATTTATGGTTGAAGGGGTCACATGATTCACTTATTTCTGGCCTCAGGACACATTATATAGTGCCTACCTCCACGACGACTTAGTTTAGCGAGCCCCACTATAATCACCCTGAAATCAATAAAGTACTAAATGTTCGTAATGTTGCTATGATTCAGTTGCTTCTTGAGCTACCATTTATGTTCCTTGGCTCCTTTTCGCATCTCAGGGTCTTACGTCATCAGCCTGCCCTTATCCGTCCTAGTTAATCCTTGAAGTATTTTCTGTTTTGTATTTCTCCTGGCTATCTTCTAGTGATTGGTTGAGTTCCTTAAGTATTTCCTTGCAGTTTATTTCATTAATTTTCAGTACCACGACTGTTCAAAATCTTTGGATCTTCTATCATTTTGTATACGCTTTATCATATTCTAGCTGCATGCTGGGACTGCATGCTATTGAAGTTACCAAAATCAGTTTTCAAGTTAGCAGATTTATATATAAATATATATAAGGAGACCCGAACAGTGACCCTGGCACGTAGAGGATCTAACCTTGTAATACTGAACTACTAGGCTTTAATAGGAAGTTTATCGAGATAACACTTCTGTGTAAGTGCCAAGGACCGAGCCTCCGTTCGTTCTTTTGCTTTTTCGCTGACTGTGTGTGTGTGTGTGTGTGTGTGTGTGTGTGTGTGTGTGGGGAGGGGGGCCTTCACATGCTGGTCCCCTCGTACTCATTCGTGTTGCAGGGGATGAGTCTCTGCTTCTGGTCCTGTCTTTCAAACTGGTTGTTATTGGGCTCACTCCTGGCTGAGTGAGCTCTCTCATACTTTTTCTTAAAGCTGTGTATGTATCCTGTATCTACTACTATTTCCAGGTCGTTTCACTTCCTGGGCACTCTGATGTGTTTTAACTTGCAGCTGTACCCTCGTATACCTGTGTCCCGCCTCTTTAACAGCATGTTCCTATCTATTCTATCAATTCATCCTAATGTCCGTGGGTTCAGGTCTTCATGAAATGCAATACAGAGCCGAGATTCTCTCTCTTCCTGGTCTCCTCGTGGTGGTGATCTTGTGTCGGGGTCTCGTCCTGGTCTCCCATTTCCAATAGTAGCTTTGTCCACCTTGTCGATGGCCGGAGCATTTTGTATGTCGTGATCATATGTCCTATTGTTCCTCTTTTCTTCAGTGTTGGTAGGTCTAGTTCTCCCAGAATTTCTTTGTAACTCTTGCCCATCTGTTCCGACACCAGGGTTGTAACGGACAGATGGACTTTCTCGGGCTTTTTTATGGACTTTGGTAGGTGAAGGTTCCACACTGCTGCTGAATACTTCAGAATTCGTCTTGTGTATATGGTGTGAAATATTTGAATTATTCTTTATGTAGTTTCTGAAGGTGGATCTTGAAATGGTTAGCCTTGAAGCAGTCGTTGACGTTGTTGCTTGTGCTGTTGCTTGTGCTGTTACTTGTGCTGTTGCTTGCAAACAAAGATCTTTGTTTTTTTGTGAACAGCTTGAAGTGTTTCCCTCCGAAAGGGTGTTTTTTTTTTCGATGGTTTTTCACTTCCCAGCTACCAACTAAGGACACTTTGCATTTATTGGAGTTGCATTTTGGTATCAGTTTTCTTGACTAATCATACAACTTGGTACTTTTCGTACACTTCGCTGCTGCAGTCGCACCATCCGGTCATATCCTCAGTAGTTTTGCATCATCCTCGAACATTGGCGTAATTAAATCGATCCTTCGCAAGCAGGTCACTGATCCTTGAGGAGAGATTCCACATGTTAAACTTACTGTACGATGCTTCTCTTTTACACACATCTTTAACCATGCTAACACCTTTGTTGTCACTCGACCTGCGTAGCTTTGTCAAACTTCTTGTGGCAGTCATGAGGGACGCAGACTGCCCCCCTCCCCTCTCAACCTTCCTTGATCTTGGCCATCCTGTTAATGGCCTTTGTATAGTCTGTAAGCGATTATTTGTTATTCCTTACCTCATATGTGTGCGTGATTGCCTATTATGAAGTTATTTATAGTAGGAGAAGCTGGTCAAAGCTCGTGGTGCCCCGACTTATATTAAATATTTTTGTAGCTTCCAATGGTTGCGGTACACACTAACTTTTTTTGCATCCAGATTTACCAAGCAACATTTTGTAATGTCTTTTCGGTACCGCCTTTTGATATTTTGCAATCATGGCATCGTAGTGTGTGTGTGTGTGTGTGTGTGTGTGTGTGTGTGTGTGTGTGTGTGTGTGTGTGTGTGCTTGCGCGTGTGCGTGCGTGCACTTAATTTTGTACAGTTACTTAAAATGACCAAACAAGAAGGGCTGAAGAATTGAGACACTTATGCAACACATGGGAATCTTTATTGAAGAAACGTTTCGCCACACAGTGGCTTCATCAGTCCAATACAAAGTAGAAATGGGTAAGGAGAGTAGAAGTTTGAGGTAATCAGTCCCTCAACCTGGAATCAATGTGTTCAGTCCATCACTCTTGTAGGAAGTGCAGCATAGGACCAGAGAGGTGGCTTATGTACTGCGGTGAGATGAGTTGAAGCAGGAGGAGGCGTGATCACAGTAGGACCTGCCACTAGTGTAAGTAGGTCGTCGTCCAAACGTTGGGCAAGCGTTGAGGGACTGATTACCTCAAACTTCTCTCTTTACCCATCTCTACTTTATATTGGACTGATGAAGCCACTGTGTGGCGAAACGTTTCTTCAATAAAGATTCCCATGTGTTGTGTAAGTGTCTCAATTCTTCAACTTGTCGGTTTTCAAAACCATTCATCACACAAGAAAGGCTACAGTCGTAGTGTCAGTTTTTACGTTCGTGCAAGAAAATAAATTAAACATATTTATTTGTAAAGAAATGGCGGTTATTTATAATGTTTTTCACAATTTAAGAGTATCCTCTTATGTTTTCCATGTTGTTAGTTCCAGTACTATTAATCTTTCTATTGGTGATGTTTTCTTCGATTTATTTATTTTCCAAAGGCGGCCAATTTAGTGTTTATCGCCTTCATATTTCTTAATTATGGAATCTGCTCTCTTACATATCTAAAAAGCCCTCCCTTTTTTTTTTCTTATGATTCATTAAATTTGGGCACCATGTAATTTGGTTCTAACATAAATTGTAAATAATTTTATATAAATAACGAAAAGGCACAATACACAAATAACTCGGTCTGACTTGAACCATTTACAAAGTCACTTTGTAAATGTCCATGTTGGACCGAAACGTCGTTGAAAGATTCCCTCTTTTTTGTGAGGGTTATTTGTGTAAGTTATGTAAGTTATTTACATCAGTTTACTTCAACTAATATAGGTATGACTAACAATCGCAATTATATGTCCTAATAAATTTTTATCGCTTCTATATTTATCAGATGCTCCTAAGATTCACTCTGAAAACATTCATTTATTGTTTACACTTAACTCCATCTTCATAAATGGCATTTTACCTAATGTCATCAGTCCGTCAAAGTTTACCTTTAATTATGAACAATTATTTTGAGTATCTGTGAGCATAGCTAAATCATTATTGCCTTTAGTAGATGAGTTATGAATTGATAATTTTTTCTTTCGCCATTATTAATAACCTGTCCTCTGCTTGTGGTGGTTATAATGTTCGAGTCCATCATTATTTTCCATTTTCTGGTTAGTTTACTTTCTTTTAAGGTAACTCAGAGAGGGGTAGAACCCGTGGCGAGACGCCCTCTCATCCCTCTATTATACTTTTATTAGTCTTGCAAATTTCCTGTCTTTTCAAGTTGTTATTGGCATTCACGGAGGATGCTATATAAAACATAAAATCTTGGTCTTTGAAATCCCTTATTTATCATTTCTGCAACATTGCAAGCTCCCGAAGATGTGTTGATTGCAACACGAAAGGATTAGTTATCCCCCTGTGGTTGCTTTGCATCATTTCACATATTTTTCCTTCAGAATCGACTATTTTCCCATTCCCCTTTATTATTTGTGTTCCAGATTTTATGCATAACTTAACAGATTAAAAAAAAAGACGATTGCTTCCTATCTTCCACAATTCCCTTCTGAAGTTTTTCTCTTGTTATTCTGCACCAATTTCTCTCCATCTTCAATCGCTAAAGTAAATTTATGGATTAGGTCACATTGTATAGTAATTCCAGGCAGAATTCTCGTAACAGCACAATAACTTCAGTTGTTGAATTACACACTCATATTTCTTTAATTCTCACTGTCTAAACTGCCAGCAACATCTGTTTACTGTCGTTTTATTTTGGTCATTAACCTCGATGTAATCTATATTTCATTCTTAATTTTGGAAAGGTGGAAAGGAAGGGTATAGATAAGCAGCTTTACTTTACAAGAGTTAGATTTTGAGATACTGCATTAGCGGTGAGTATATACATTTTTATTGCATCGTATATTACTAGTAAATCTCACCGGATTGTAAACACACTACAGTGCTAACTGGAGTTAACTTGTACATAAATTAATGTTTTAAATTTAAATTCTGATTAAGCACACTGCTTGTTTACCACGACAGGTGTTCGACATTAAGCTTTGACTTGGATGAGTGCAGTATAAGAACAACGTGTGTGTGTGTGTGTGTGTGTGTGTGTGTGTGTGTGTTTGTATCATTGAGTGCTTGTCTGATTATTAGTAAGTTAACACTGTTGCTAAAATGCACATAATTATAATTCCACCCACTCTCATTTAAACGCACCTCAGAAAAACCTCACACCGAAAATTTCTTCCGTTTTCTTAATTCTTACTTCCATATGTACGATATATATATAGGAAATCCAGTCGGCATTATCATAACTGGTGCCACGGGTGTGCTGGCATTAGCATTGCTAGGCACTGGGGAGATGCCAGTGGCTCTGGTTTGTCGTGCTGCCGAGGGTCTCCTCCCAGTATATCTTACTGCGTTGACCTGATTCCTTTTAATGCTTCTTGTTGTCGTTTGTGCTGTAGTTGGGATAGAGAGTGAAGGGTAGGTGTGTGCTTTCCTAGTTGTAAATATCTGGCTGTGGCTGTGTATGTTCTTCCGGATGTGTATTTTCCTATTTATAGTTAATTCTGTTCTTGTATTCAGCTTAAGCTGGGTAGAAGAGTCATCAAGCCAACCGGTAGATGAACATGGACGCTGTTTCGTATGTCTTTGTCACCAGCTTGAGCTCTTGCGCTCCGTTCCTTAAGCCTGGTTTGACTTGCGTACTTAGTTTTCGAGCCCTTAGGTTCTGTTGTAACTAGTAAACTGATATCGCGCAACTGAACTACTAGGACTGCAAAAAAATTCGTCTTTTAAAAGCAAATATCAAAGCCGACCAGACTAGAAAATGCATTAGACTTTATATTCACTGATAATGAAGACCTGGTTCGGAACATTATAGTGTCGATAACAGTAAATTCAGACCACTATCTAACAGAACTTCAAACATGTATACATTCTGGTCATAATCGGCCAAACACACATCCATGATTGTATATTCATTAAATATAACTTTAAGAACAAGAACAACAACTGGAAGTTAATCAGTCGCAAGTTTACCGAAATATGCTGGAAGGACACTTTGAAAAATGACCTACGCCAGTGTATCAAGAAAATAAGCTTAGTGACAGAAGTACGCTTTAAATACATACCGTTACCAAGCAGGAGAATAAAATGCAAGGAGGTGAGTGTTCTCTATAGGTAAAAACGAACAAGAGAACTCCTTAAAGGAAGCAGACTCTCTGAAGAATAACGCTGGCCAGAGAATTTGAAAATGTTAAGGTCAAATTAAACGAGTCATGCAGAGTCCAAGAGAGGCAGACGGAGCTATAAATAATGAGTGAAATTGAAAGAAATCCTGAATACTTATCATTTGCACAATCCAGGGCAAAAACAACATCGAGTCTTTGATTAAAGGAGATGGGACATATAATGACGACAACGAAGAAATCAAGGAAATGCTTAATTCCTAATATTAACTTTGTGTTCAGTAAGCCAGTCATATGCCTAAAGATTGACAACCCAAATCAGTTCTTCATGCATTAGGCACAAAATGCTACAGACATCTTTCTAATGTCTGATATAATTCTAATCTCACTTCGAAGAAACCATTAATTTCATGCTCATGCACTCCGTCCCATGCTCAGACTCGTTGAGCTCGGTATACCTGGAGTTTACCTGGAGAGAGTTCCGGGGGTCAACGCCCCCGCGGCCCGGTCTGTGACCAGGCATCAAGAATTGCAAGAAACCCTTACCACGTACTTTAAATATTCTATGGAGAAGGTTAGACACTGGTTTCATCCAACACTCATTAAAACTCATTGATATTGCCCCACTCCACAAAGGTGGCAGTGAAGCAATTGCAAAAATCTATTGACCAATAGGCCAGTTTAATTAGAACAAGCCATTCTACCTAGAGAGAACAGACATCCTAGATAGAAATAACAGGCCGTCTTAGAGAGAGAACAGCTGTCTTAGCTAGAGAGACAATGCTATACTTGCTAGATAAGTAAAATGCGCCTCGTTAGGTAAAATAAATTCTAGGAAGAAAGTTATCCCAGTTAAGGGAGATCATCACAGTTTGTGAGAGGATAATCCTTGCTTGGCAAGGAAGAGCCTGAAAGAACAGATGAAGATGGACTTTCACGTGAGAAAATGAGATGATTTTTTATGAAGATTATGTAATAAATCTAGCAGGGCATTAAAATGTTCATTTCAGATGACAAGAGTTAATTTTGTCCAAGGTGGGGATAGAATGTTATAGAAGCCAAGCAAGAAATAGTCACGTAAGCCAACCAGTAAAAGCCATACGAGACACACAAGAAAAAAATCCGCCAAAGATAAGGAAAAAATAAGGAGAAACAGAAGATATTTCAGAGAGACGTCAGTAAGCGAGGTCTGGCTGGTGCATTTCCCAAGGTAGGGACTGTCCGGGGTCACAATCTTTAACAATAATGATGAGACCAGGCTTTGAAAGAGCTCTCGGGACAAGAAAGTCTTATTTCAGAGGACGAAGGCATTGTTGCCTAAGTCCCTTTGACAATGGCGGTATCATGCGTTCATAGTCCGGGGCTAGAAGGGCACACAGAGAGTGGACGCAGGGGGTCCGGATTTTGGGCCTTGAGTCGCCTCGTTCGGTAATGAGATTATAAAGAGGTGTTCCCACGCATAGGTAGGCTAATGGTTAATACTCTTACCTAGGTGGGGGTCACTCCCAGGTAGGTAGTGACAAATATTTGGTTTAGAGCGAGAGAGATAGCTGCAGATTTTCTGCGAGTCGACTTTCGTGTCCCCAGGTGCAGCGGCGTGTTATTGGTTGTCCGTTTCTAAAGGACAGTGCAAGCCCAAGCTATTGTAAGAGTAGACTTCGTCAAGTTCAGGAAATGGTGGGTTACCTGGCGCTCCCAAAGAAGCTGAAGAGGAAGAAAGCTGATAAGAAAAAATGGTGGAAATGGAGAGGATGTGGAAAGGGGAAAAAAACGAAAATAGCCATTAACCCTCCAAATATTATCATCATCATCCTCATCTTCCGATTCTCAAATTTTGGCAATATTATAACTAACCATTTTTAAACAGCTTATAGATAATTCTAGGCAGTTAGAAAGTCGTGAACAGGACCTTGAAGGAACTGGATTAAGTGTCACAGTCGTCTACGTGGTATGAATACTTGCTCGCAGCCTGCCCTTTAAGAATTACAGGAACAGCAGCACCAAGCTTCCTTCGAACAATCGGGCGTTGGAACTCTGCGGTTTTGGGTGAGATTTGATTAACGCGGAGGAGTCGGGACAAGGGAACTTAACGAAGGACAGACAGCCGCTGGACCCTCCTTGGCCTCCCTCGCTCCCTCCCTGGCTATCCTCTCTTCCTGAACAAGAGTGTGGGAACACCTACATAAGCTTGCGTCACAGGGCTTAGGACCGATGGAATTTAATGCTATCTTCATGGACTTTTGAATCAATGATTTCCAAGATAGTAAAATTAAGAAGCATTAGGTGAGGTGGGTAAGTAAAGAATTACTGTTATGATTTTGGAACTTGTTTTCTATGCTAGTCAGATATTGTACCATGAGAACGGGGATCAACGTTTAATTACCAGATCTCTGGAAATTACAGGTACAAGCTGACATTTAAACAAAAAATTACTGCTTCAATCTCAAGCGTCAAGGAGGTTGTCGGCATTGAGTGAAGGAAGACTTTGACACCTTCAGGAAACTTATGAACCAGATGTTACTGAATATGCTTTAATGTTAGCGTAAAACTTTAGGATTGAGTGGTGTACATTTAGTTTTAGTCTTTTACCAAGACTTCCTCTCCTTTGTACGGGGTTATAGTTTAGAATGAAGCTTACATAAAGATATGTTTCATTTACAACTAAAATGGTTAAACTGGCGGAAATACTCCTGCACTGATTCTGTAAATATTTAACACAAAACAATTCCAAGCCAGGAAATAGAAAGAATATTTAAGCATTTTGTATGGCAGTGTTTGTTTATGCAGTGTGTTTTTTGTTCAGAAAATTTGTGTAATAAGTAATTTTTAAAGGGGGGGGGGCACTCCAAGGTTAATGTTAACACGGTTCTCCATAGATAGTTGACTCTGGGATCAAAGTTAACTTTAAGAATTAAGTATGTACGTAAAATTATGATACAAAGACCGAAGTTTCAGAAGTTAGTATAAATTTTAAGTTAGGCATGTTTATAGTATACTTCAGTTGTGAATATTCTACAATAGATTAATATTTCTGCATATCTATTTGAATATGTTGGAAAGGATCAGATTTAAGCTCTTATCTAAGATTGTTGAGAGTAGTTTGTATAAAGTTTTATATCCATTAATATAAAAATATATATGCAGAAATATATTTGGTATATAATTGGCAGATATATCACTAATTTACCAGTACACATTCCATATACTTTTTTTCACACTCGTACATTCTTGACTCATAAAAATACGTCAGACATTTTTTATCGTAATTTCATGAAGCACATCAACCACAAATTATTATGCAAATATATCACACCATATATTAAAAATGGCTGTTCATTTGCTAATTGTTTGCCATAAATATCTACAAGTTTTCTTACACTGCCAGTTCTGACGTCACAAGCATACTAATTTTTGTATTCTCTATTTCGCAGGTAAGTGGCACCCACCCACCCCATCCCTCCCTCTGCCAACAGTGCCACACAGGTCTCCTGCAACGGGTACGTATTTTTTCCACCTTCCCAGATGTGTACGGAGATAATTTTAATTACCTTCATTAAAATCGGCAGGTATCGATTACTTGAACATCGACTCGCCGGGCGAAAAACTCGGAGGAATATTCCCAGAGGGAAAAAAAAAAAACCTGACGTATTCACGGAGGAAAACGTTTGTTGAGTCTGCGCGCGAACACGATATTCGCAGGCCACGTTTATGGTTTTTTTTTTTTTTTTAGTTAACAGTGCCGAAGATTTTTCTCTCTTTTAATATGCAACCTGGTAATTATTTGATATTTTCGACTTCGGTTCAAATATTATTATTTTTTTTTTTTGCTTCCACTCTGATCAATGAAACATTTAGTTAAATCAAATTTTGAAAACGGTGAGAATCATTGACTCATGATTGGCGGGAGCTTTTGTTCGTGCGTCAAGCTGTGGTAGGGGAATTATATATGTTACATATGTCATTAAAAGCATCACACTGCAGTAGAGACAGTCTGACTCGACATATACTTCATCGAGTCTTTTTCTCTAGCGAAACCTTAACTGTAATGCCATTTTTTTTGTTGTATGGTATTTTGTAGACGATTGTGGGAAGTCCTGAGCTGTGTGTGTGTGTGTGTTACCTGTTACTGGTTGTGGGTGTCATCGCCCCCGCGCCCCGGTCTCGGGTAGGCTACTTATGTTGGGAAAGAAATATTAGGTAGAATGACTGCTGTCTACCAACCTGCTACATTTATTATGATGTGATAATTATTTAAAATAAACAAAACTGTAATGACAGTATTAAGGTAAATAAATGTGGCGGGTTTTAATGTGTAAATAAACAGACACCAGTGACGTTCAAAGTTAGGAAATAGCATGATGAAAAAAAAATTGAAGCGGATGGTGACTGGGACAGCAATCTGCAATACGACTTCAATAAGCTTAATCCTGAACCAGCCGTTTAAAAATAAATGCATGATTTCCATTACGTGTCTTCATACCCACGGAAACAATTATTGATTTTCAGTTACTAGTAAAACACACACACACACACACACACACACACACACACTGGTGGTAGTGAAGATCCATCAGGGTTAGGTGGGTCCAGGCTGGCTCCCATCCCTCATCCATCATTATACCTATGCAACTTTAAGTAGGCCTGCCTTTACCTGCCTGCCGCCAGCTTATTCACGCTTTTTTTTCATCGTCGTCAGTAATCATAACCATAATCATTAATTGAATTATTATCGGTAATCATGTTTTCTATATGGTATTATGACCATGGTATTATGGTATTATGCCTAGCTCACTTCAAACTGCCTTCCTATATACTTTTCTCCATAGCAGTCTACCTATCTTCCTACAAATTTCCCCTTCCTCTAGCAAGCTGCATATCTACTTATCTTGCCCTAGTAACCATCCTAACTTTTTCCACAGGAATATGCATATTTGCCTTTCCCAAGAAACCTGTCTACTTTACCCCTAGCAACTTACCTACCTTCACCCTAGCAACCTACCTACTCATTTTATTCCTTGCAGAATACATATTTACTTCGTTTCCTCCTAGGACCTTGCCTACTCACCTTTTCCCCCAGCAGCCTAAAATACCTACATCCCCCAGTAATGTACATATATACCTTCTTCCCAGCAATCTACTACTGTTTCACTAGTAATCTACCTATCTCTCAATAGCAAATACCTAAGTGCATACTTAGGTATGTACCTTCTCCTTAGCAACATATCTACAAATCTTTTTCCCAGTAGAAACCTGCCTACCTACCTCCCCCCCTTCTACCTCTTTCACGTTGTTGCCTTCTATCCCTCCTACCTCCCTACCTCTTTTCTCCCTGCTTTCAATTTTACCTCTTTCCCTTCATACTCTTGTTCGTTCTTAGCTCTTCCGCATGCCGCCTCTTCCTGCATCCCTATTCCCTCTTACCTCCTCCATTCCTCAGAATGAAACTCTATTCTCTGTGCTTCTTCACAGTCGCTTTCATCCCTGCCATGAACCTCATTATCTTTTCCCTTAATTAGTTCAGTACTGTCACCTTCCTCATCATCGTCTCATCATTCACCATTTCCACCATCCCCATCAGTCACTATCACTTCACAGTTATGTTTCCATCGCTATTACCGTTCTCCAACACCTTAACGTGGTGGAGGGTTTGTGTGTCTTAGCCTGACTCTGAGCCCAGTTCCCCTCTCTCAAATCCTTCCCCTTCCTTCTTCACCTTTATTAGGCTTGCATAGCGGAGATTTTTTCCCCCACTCATTTTTCCTCTAAGGAATTATTCTGAGGTGATCTGCAACACCCGAAGGGGATTGGAACTGTCAGGCGGTCCACCAGGCGGCTCACTGGGTGCTACATCTGGTGGCTGTCTGGCGGTGGATGTATTACTGAAGGTCGCCTGCGGATCCAGTAGTGGCAGAAAATGTACAAGTCTCGGCATTCTTTCCGGTTAACCCTTCACCCACACACTCATTTCCCTACAACAGTCTGCTAGCACCCAGGTGTCTATAGCAATAAACTGACAAATGATAGTAACAAATTGTTAATACCAACAATACTTTTGTTCTTGTACCTGAACAATCAAAAAGATCTAGCGATTTTTTTCTATTAAACATACTAAATGATGCCAATGCTTCTGACACTTCTACTCTAAACAGACAGTTTTGCTGAGCCTTCCTCTGTTAATTCAGTATGAGCTAGATTAGGGCTATGGTCTGGGTAGGGTATCTGGAGATCTGGAGTTTATCTGGAGAGAGTTCCGGGGGTCAACGCCCCCGCGGCCCGGTCTGTGACCAGGCCTCCTTAGGTCAGTGTCCCAGGATGCGACCCACACCAGTCGACTAACACCCAGGTACCCATTTTACTGATGGGGAACATAGACAACAGGTGGAAAGAAACACGTCCAATGTTTCTACTCTGGCTGGGAATCGAACCCAGGCCCTCGCCGTGTGAAGCGAGAGCGTTAACCACCAGGTTCTTGGAAAAGTTTTCATTGCTTGTTGCTTGGGTGGTGAAGAGAGGTATAGCGACTAGTGGCAGGGCAGCGATATCTTTTTTTTTTTTTTAATTAGCCAACTGGTATGATCTTATTTCTTTCGTACCGTACTTCTTCTCTGCTCTCCCTTTCTCTTCTGTATGTCTTAACATTTATGCATATCGAGTCAACATTCTTCTCTCTTGGTTCCTCTGCGGAAGTGACCCCTGACGACCCCTGTGCAGACATTCTCCAATTGAAACCATTGGTGGTGGTTATCGGTTCTGGCTCATTCCACCCCAGAGTTGGAGGGTCATTCTGTAGTCATCACTGTGGTTAGCTCTATTTCTGTAATGTTGATAGGAATGCTGATGTTATCTCTATCCTCAGTGGTGGTGGGCAGATTGTTTCCTCACGGTATGACAAGAATTTTCGTTGTGTGGTAGTGGTCAGATACTTCAATCTTCAACGCCTTGAAATGCAGTTCACACACTACTGGGCCAGTAGTTCTCCTGCAGTGCTCCTCTTTTGCTCTTTTTGTGGTACTGTTGCAAATTCTTTCACCGCTACTACTAACACTACTACTACTACCACCACCTTACTGCTACTGTCACTACTACCGCCTTCATTACTACTGCTGTTTCCACTTTCACTATTACTGCTACCGTTTATTCTACATCCACCACCACCACAACTATTATTCCTTTCTTCCCCCTCGCCTACCCTATTATCTTATGGCCTTCTCTACTTTTATCGCCAGAATAGTGACTTGATAATAGTCCGAAATGTCATAAGGTTTCTTTTCTTAGTGCAAGCTTTTGTAGTAATTTTGAAAGGCCGACTGTTCGGGTTTCGGTAACACTTCATGACTAACAGTTCGTGCAAGGTGAGGGTTGGATCATGCTACTTGTAGGAGTTTTTATTGGAGGGAATCAAATCAGAAAAACATTTGCATCATAAATTCTGTAGTAGCCATGGAGAGCGTGGTCAGTGTTGCCCCTGATGGATTCAAGACTCCCGGTTTCAGGTGGCAGCAGACAACATTGAGTGGGCTGCTGCTAAACTCTTCTGGTTTATAAACTGGAAGATTATACAGGTTCTGCATACTTTGAGATGGTTCTTCTATGTGAGCATTAGGTGGCATGTGTGGGCATGATTTTTGATACTGGGGCCTTTTATATAAATAGTGTGGATGTTCTGCAAGTGCTAGACACGCTTCCACAGTATCTAGGGGGAGGGAAGGAGGGGAACGCTGATTGGTGGACCATGCTTTCCCTTGTATGTGACCATGTGACATTCCAGGCTGAGCTACTCCTGTTTTTGCACTGCCTAAATATTGTTAATTACCTTAAACTTTACGTGGGTGCATTCTATACTTTCCCTTTTGAAAGTCTCTATGCTGAGTTTGGTAAGCTTTCCTTGGATCTCTGTCGTGAGGAGCCAAGACTGCGCTACTTTGTTGTTAAGTTTGACTTGTGCTACAGTCAAAGCAAAGGTGACGGAGAGACTTATGATCGGCGTTCGTTGCTTCCTGTGCTCGTTGATATTTGGATGCAGGCTGCTGTCCTGTACTGTGGTTTCGATGTCTGTACAGTCAGAGATATTAGTTTCTCTCCGTGACTTCCTAGGACAGTGCCTTAAGCACGTTCTTGCAGATAATGAATGGGGATCCCGAAGTGCTGTGACGACCCTGGCTAATTTCTCGAGGCATAATTTTGTTCTTGCTGCAAGAATTAAAGATATTCACTGACAGGTCAAAGGGAGAGGACTGATACACAGTTGTTAAACAAGTCAATTGTGTTCACTAGAGCTCTAGGCATTTCTCGACACAAAGATTTTTATTATTTGGTCTCATCGAAGGAGTTTGGTGGTTTATTACCACTTTTTCAGATTCATTAAGCTAGTAAACGTTGCTCGTAATCAATAAGGTCTTGAAGAAAGCTATATTTTATTGTTTACTGGGGTTCCTAGAGGAGTAACTTACTAAATGAAAACATTTTTCAGGGGGCAAATACTTCGCTCTCTAAAGAACTTTTTTAAGCTTCATAAACCTCTTCACAGATAGGAACGTTGCTACAATAACTGCTTTCTCTGTAAACTGCGTGTTTTTCTTCACCTTTGACGGCAGTACGCCATTTGGGTCTACCCTAGTTGGTGTTTGTAAGTGTGAAGGTTTACTCAGCCCTGTATTATTATTATAATCAAAGAGAAGCGCTAAGCCACAAGGGCTATACAGCTCTCAGCCCTGTAACAACTTCAGACAGTATTACCAAGGCTGGCTTCTCCTCAGGAAAATTAATGAATAGAAAAAGAAATAATTCACAAAGATAAACACTATTATTTATTAATGCAAAGATAAAACATTGAAACATGAAGGTGTATCCGACTTGAAAGAAAAATGAAAAATGAAATGGAAAAGTGACATTTGAATTCAACGCTAATATGTACAGTTATACTGGGGTGTCTGGTTGAGGTTGACACCGTCTTGTAGCCGTTGCTGATGTAGGGGGGGGGGTCACAGTGTTTAGTGACAACCCAACGACTAGTTCTTCACAGAGTCTATAGCCTTGAATAGTCAGTCCAGATGACAGGAACGCAGGTTCTTTACCCCTCATCTTTGTAGTGGTATTGTCCTGTACAATTAATCAGGTAGGTAGATCATAAAGTGAGGTCCCAAGACCGGTTTCAGTCCGTCTCCTTCAACACTTCTCGTTGGTTGGCAGGTGACCTGAGCTGTCATTCCAAGCTGGAAATGGAGACAGGTTACCCACTGCTTAAGAAATCACTCTCCATGATAAGTGCAAGATACTAAAAAAACGTGGTGATTATCTAAAAGTCTCATGTGGAGCTTAAAACTGAAAGGACTAAGTTTATTATTGGTCAAAAGTGAAGCTTTCAACCAATATCCACTAGAATAGGAGCAGAGGCTTTGACTTAAACTTGTGCTGGGATCTGTGAGTCGAGTGATTACTGTTTGACCGGAGCCCCACACGTCACCTTTCGGGGTGGGGAGAAAGTGGGGGGATAGCCGGAGCTAGACTGACCCTACCTTAACAAGCAGCCGGCAATCAAACTATCGTTGCCATATACTCGCTCGCTACTCCTATCTGTTGAACTTTTCCCTCACAGTAAGTGACAGAGGAAATTTTAGAACTTTACTATAAATGTTGATGCGTCGATTTATCTATTTACAGGTAGTACTAGTTTATGGCCATAGTGCTGAGGCAAGAGTACAGGAACTGAACAACTCGGGAGGTGCTACGAGGATAAAAATATTTTGTCTGAGTAGTTTTGTATTTGTTTTTGCTTCATTAAAAAATATTTTGACCAAACTAGTCATTTTCTCTATAGTAATGTTAACCGTTAGCATTTTGTCTATATTGAGAAATGTATAATGAATCGCTATTAATAGCTTTTATTATTAACACACCAGTTGTCTCCCATAATTATTCAAATCTCTAGAGTAGTGAAGGAGCTATTGACAATTTTTAAGTTTTTTTTATAGTAGTAAAGATGGGTCTACTAGACAGTGGAGTTAGGAATAAAGAGGGAGGGAGGTTGAGGGGGCACGGGGGTAGTTAGGGGTGGCGATTATGTCCATTTGCGTGATGAGGGACGGGCAGGGCTGACGTGTGGGTGAAAAATGACTCGCCTGTACCTGGAAGCACCTGTCTGGGGGAGAGAGAGGGAGCTCACTTAGCACAAGTGAGCTTTTGACGGCGATTCTTTCTCCCTTCTTCCCTTCCCACCTCTTAATTGTTTATTTTTTTATTTTTACATTGAGTCTTTCTCCCCTCATTGTATCTTTCTTATTTTCCCACCTTGATTATTTTGTTTTCGTTTTTTTTTAGTGTTGTCCATCACTCAGTTTTCCCCTTAATTATTTTCCCTCTACTGTCCTCTAATTTCCTTCGCCCTGTCGTATCTCCTTGATGTTTTCTTCCTCGTCTTCCATGTTTGTTCTTCGCTCAGGCTTCTTCGATTTTCACTTCCTCAATCCTTTTCCTTAATTTTCTTCCTAACTTTGTCTCTTCACGGTATCTTTCCTACTTTCCCCCTCTTTCCCTCCTCTCTCACTAGGCTATTTCAATCGTTTCCCTCAACCCTTGATTATCTTTCTCTCGCTATCTCCTTGATTCTCTGATCATCTCTCAATTCTCCCTTCCTCTGCCTTCTAGAAAAAATGAAAAGGCATTAGTTTCATTCTCCTATGTGTGGGTTATTTGTGTGTGCTCTGCCTTCTAATTTTTTCCGTCTCCATTTTTTTATCTACTTTTCCATAGTCTCCTTGTTCTTTAATAACTTAACACCATCCCAAACCTAGTTACTGCCCTCCTTATTTTTTTTCCATTCTTCACATTCCCTCTCCGCTTTTCCAATCTTCACTTTCCCTATCTCTTTTTCCGCCCTTTCTCACCATTCCAACTGTCTCCATCTAATTTGCGTATTTTCTTTGTTTTACATGACATACTCTCTCTCCCTCTCCTTTCTCTTCTCACCCTTTCTCCCCTCTTCCTCCCCTCCCTCTCCCCTCTCTACTTTCTCCCCCCTTCTCTTCCCAGATATCTTGACCCCACCTTCAAACTTAATCCCTCCAGCGCCTCCCTACATCTCTTTTCCCCACATCTCCCTTCCAACCCCACACCCCTCCCCTCCCCTCCCCTCTCTCTCGACCCCACACCCCTTCTTTTCCTTTCTCCCGACCCCACACCCCTTCTTTTCCTTTCTCCCGACCCCACACCCCTCTCCTCCCTTCCCTTTTTCCCGAATCCACACTCCTCCCCCTCCCTTCCCTTCCTCCCGACCCCTCCCTTTCTCCCGACCCCACACCACTCCCCTCCCTTCCCTTTCTCCCGACCCCACACCCCTCCCTTTCTCCCGACCCCACACCCCTCCCCCTCCCTTCCCTTTCTCCCGACCCCACACCCCTCCCCACCCTTCCCTTTCTCCCGACCCCACACCCCTCCCCTCTCTTCCCTCTCTCCCGACCACACACCCCTCCCCCTCCCTTCCCTTTCTCCCGACCCCACACCCCTCCCCCTCCCTTCCCTTTCTCCCGACCCCACACTCCTCCCCCTCCCTTCCCTTTCTCCCGACCCCACACCCCTCCCCACCCTTCCCTTTCTCCCGACCCCACACCCCTCCCCTCTCTTCCCTCTCTCCCGACCCCACACCCATTCCCCTCCCTTCCCTTTCTCCCCACCCCACACCCCTCCCCCTCCCTTCCCTTTCTCCCGACCCTACACCCCTCCCCACCCTTCCCTTTCTCCAGACCCCACACCCCTTCCCTCTCTTCCCTCTCTCCCGACCCCACACCCCTTCCCCTCCCTTCCCTTTCTCCCGACCCCACACTCCTCCCCCTCCCTTCCCTTTCTCCCGACCCCACACCCCTCCCCTCCCTTCCCTCTCTCCCGACCTCACACCCCTCCCCGCCCTTCCTATCCCACCTCTTCCCATATCTTAACCCTCCAGCACCTTTCCTCATCCCCTCAACTCCCCTTCCTCTACCCCCTACCTTAACCACCCCTTCTAAGGCGTGCCACAGTTTATCAGCCTTAAGTATAACCCTATAAGCAGTTATTTATGATCATGATTATAGAGAATCATACTTGTTTAAGGTTATAAATACACATGATGATTATGTGTAATTATAATAGATTATGTAATAATCACTGATAATAACTGAATAATTATAGTTCCATATAATCAAATACAACTTGAAATTTTGCATATAAATAGTTATTGATAACCAACTGTATTGATCATATATATAAAGGTTGTGATTATATTCAATCATAGACGGGTTATAATTATACTGATTATCTATAATTCTCATTACATTATAATTTAAAGTATGTAAAGGTTTTAAACTAACATTCTTATTTTTCTCTAGTTATCGTATTATACATGATGCCTAGATTGAACGGAGATAATTCTGAATAAATGGAATTAAAGCTCAAAATTTTTGTGCAATATAACTCGCAAATAGCATTTTCTTCTCAAAGGAATGCATCTTCTGAATTTGTTCGTTCGTTTTTTCCATATGTATTTTTGTTCCTTTAAAAATCTCTCTTCTTAAACATACAGAACAAATTCGTAACATTTTAAAATATTAGTATAAAGCACATAATAATAATAATAATAGTAATAAAAAATATTATTACCATCACAGAGAGAAGTCACCTGGTATGATTTTTTTCCCTTGATCCTCAGAAACGCGTAAGATAGCTGGTAAATCTTACTTATTTCTGTGAACTTCATTCATTATCTTTACCTTCCATGTATATCTTCAATTCTCATTTCTTCAGTAATTCATTTACAATTTAGGCCTAGTTTGGGAGATGATTTCTGGGACTGTTTTTAAATATAGCTATAATTAAAAATAACTTGAAGTAGATGTATGTTTTGATCTACTTTTTAGAAAGTTCCTACAAGTTGGATTATTTAATTTTAAGGCGATTAAAATAATTATGTATGTCAAGAATACAGTCAATTATATTACCGAAAAAAATATTTAAATACTAATTTTACTATTGGTCTGCTTTTATTATTCACAAGCCAAAGAATAATAAAAAAATTAATTAAAGTATTCAATAACGTCGAAATCTGACCATAAAAAATCATGAAATTTATAAAAAAAAAATGTGTGAATTACACTGGAAATTCTGTGTTTGATCTGCGAAATTCTTTAAGAAAAGAAGAAAAAGTTTTTAGCCGAGAATAAGTCTTGGACTGATTAGATTTTCAAGACAATAAAAGGCCGCCTTAAATGGCAGAAAACATTAAAAGGTGGTCGGGTAGGGTACCACTTTTGTTGTACGGTATGGTGGTAGTGGTGTGGTAAATATACTATTGTGGTAGATACAATAGTGTTAGGTGCAGTTGTTTGGTTGATGCTATACTATTGTATACTGGATAATGCGGTAGATAATACAGTAGATAGCTCTGTAGATACAGTAGTGTGTGTGTGTGTGTGGTTGAGACTGTGATGGCGCAGCATATGGCCTGGTAAATATGGTAGGTGGTACAGCAGATGATTCGCCAGATGTTGTAGTATATGTGGTAGATGGTACAGTGAACGGCGTGATACATAGCGTGGCAAGATGATACAGTAAATTGCATGGTAGATGGTACAATAAATAAAGTAGAATATTATACAGTGGATTCTTCATATTATTAACCAATAGATAATGTAGTTATAAGTAGTAGATGGTGTGATTGGTGAAGAAATAGACAAAGGTAATGATTAAGTGATGTAGCTTGTAGCTGCTGTAATAACAATAGTTGAAAAAACGTGAAAAGTGCGGTAAATGCATTAGATAAAACATGGAGAATATAAAGTATTGTAGAGGTAGTAGTAGATGGTTAGATCATGTGGGACAATTGAAAGTGCGCCAGATGGCGGAGCAGGTGGGTGACACAGGCCGCGACAGGTGCCACAGTACCAGGATTCTCAGATGGCAGAACTAACGGGTGTTAGTGGTGCTCCCACGATAGATGGCCCAACAGATGGTTCAGGTCAGGAAGGGGAAAGAGGAAAGAGTGGATTTTTTTTTATTAATTAAAAGTGTTGTGGAAATGTTGAAAAATATATTTTATCTTTCATATTTTGATTCATCCGCAGTGTGCTGCTACTATATTCTATAATTCTAAATAATAGTTTTACACAGTGGGAGGAAAAGCTCTGTTTTCACTGTCACATTCCATCACGCAGGATGACATATATACACAGTGATATAATGTTAATCCCAGCTGGAATTAATAGTAGGGCAACGAGGATAGGGTCTTCAGCTTTTCTGTCCTTTTCCGGATATTATCTGGAGTTGCTCCCGGAGGCCACCGCCTCCCGCTGCCCAGTTCATAAACAGGCCTCCTGGTTGCTGGCCTGATCGATAAGTCCAATGTATGCACCACAGCCAGGATGATCAGAAACTAGTTAGAAGATTCTGTCGAGTTCCCTCTTCAAAACAGCCATGAGTCTGTTGGTTAGCTCCTCTTATGCATGAAGGGAAGGCGCTGAAGAATCTCGGTGTATTCATCGCTCCTCTTCACTGGAGGTATGTTTCTCCTGCCAGGTAGCTGGTGTTCGCATGTGATGATTTCGAAGTGCATATTTGGCACCAATCCTTGTCATACACTTAGATAATGCACGATAGTCTAGACTACCAGGTTCACGATAGTCTAGACTATCAGGTTATAGTTTCAGTAAGGACGTCCAAGTCCCTCATTTGTCTTTTCCATGTATAAGTACTGAAGAGATATGGATGGAGGGGGAGAGGGAAGTGAGGATTGGAAAGAGAGAGTAAAGACATGAGGATGCAGGAGAAAATGGTAAACTAGGAACGGTTGTATAAAAAAATACAAAATAAACAGTGGGCATAGGACGAGGGTAAGGTGAAGGAGGAAAGAAAATGTGAGAGGAGGCGGTGTCGGAGGCGGAGGCAGAAGTGGAGGCCTAGGAAGAGGAGGTAGAGGAGGCGGCAGAGGCAGAGGAGGAGGCGGCGGCAAAGGTAGAGGAGGAGGAAGCATAGGAGGAGGAGGAGGAGGAAGCATAGGAGGAGGAGGAGGAGGAGGAAGCATAGGAGGAGGAGGAGGAGGAGGAGGAAGCATAGGAGGAGGAGGAGGAAGCAGAGGAGGAGGAAGAAGCAGAGAAAGACGAAGAGGAGGAGGAAGAAGAGGCAGAGGAGGAGGAAGAAGAGGCAGAGGAGGAGGAAGAGGCAGAGGAGGAGGAGGAGGAGGAAGAGGCAGAGGAGGTGGAGGAGGAAGAGGCAGAGGAGGTGGAGGAGGAAGAGGCAGAGGAGGTGGAGGAGGAAGAGGCAGAGGAGGTGGAGGAGGAAGAGGCAGAGGAGGTGGAGGAGGAAGAGGCAGAGGAGGAGGAGGAAGAGGCAGAGGAGGAGGAGGAAGAGGCAGAGGAGGAGGAGGAGAGCTGGCACTGTGTGGAAGGCGGCACCACTTTGCATATAGACGCCTTTGGCACCCTGTTGGAGAGTGGCATAAGAATAATACCCTCTTAATCCCCCGACACCACCACAAAACCGCACAACCAAGCTAGAGCCAGCCTCGTCACCACATTACCACACTCCCCCCCCCCACATACACCACTCCAACACCACACTACACATGCGTCCTACAACGTACCACACTACACTGCATCATGCTACACTACGTGCTGTGCTACATCATGCTACACTACATGCTACACTACATGCTACACATACTACACGTCATGCTACACTACGTCATGCTACACTACATGCTACACGTCATGCTACACTACATGCTGCACTGCAACACGCTACACTACAACACACTACACTACAACACACTACACTACACGCTACATTAAAACACGCTACACTACATCATGCTACACTACATCATGCTACACTACATCATGCTGCACTACATGCTACACTACATCATGCTACACTACTACGTGCTACACTGCATCATGCTACACTGCATCATGCTACACTACATCATGCTACACTGCATCATGCTACACTACATCATGCTACACTGCATCATGCTACACTGCACCAACACACCATATATATATATATATATATATATATATATATATATATAATGCACAATGTTTCTTTATCAGTTTGACATGATTAGAGGATTTCTAGTATTATTATTATTCTTTTGTCTGTCTTCCCCTGAGTCTCGTATTATGTTTTATAAATAAGAATCATAACGGAAATGGTAAATGTTTTTAGTAGTAAATTTACTTTACCTCACCTTGAAAGGTACTCACTGCATTTATTAGCTGTAAATATTTTTAGACCGAAAATAGAAATTTAATGTTTCCGCGTGACTTTGGCAGAGATTAGACAGTCTTAATTATTGTTTTAATCTTTTGATATCCTGAGCGCTTTTCTTCTAATTTAAACTCGTTTATTCATTTCGAGAGAAATATGATAAACAAAATCAGTGGTCGATGTCGGTGGCGTGGGAAGGATGGGACGGGGATGGGGGGGGGGGGGGAATCGCGTGCCTCCGAGCCAGTGTGTACAGTTCCCTATATTTACATGTCGACTTGCGAGAGAGATTGATCCTTCGGTCACCCTGATAGCTCTCCCTTGTGTCACTTGTGACGTAAAGAACCGACAAGAATACGCCACAGCTCGGACCGCTAGAGAAAAACACTTGAATAACATTTAGATGAATAAAAGCGCATTTGTCATTGACTAGAACACGAACATGTTATTGAAACAGAACCCAAGCTGGCATTTATTGACCCAACTACTGAACAAGTGTATTGGTTATAGAACACGGACATCACAAGGAAATATCTTAAACTGCCTGTCAAACAGGCCTTTTGCGAAATATAAGTTTGCAATAAATTAGTGTTTAACGTTCAGTGGTAAAAATGAACTGATCGTCAAGAAAAGTGAATACAAGAGGAACAAATGTGATATAAAAAAAATCGAATGCTGAAGCTTGCGTTCGAAGGTGAAAAAACACATTCCATATTCTCGCGAATAATGTAAAATATTGATAAATGACTGATAAATATGATTTGGAAATTCTTGTTAAATTTTAGTGACTATTGTACACCTACTATACCAAAAAAATAGCACATGAATCATAGAAATAGCATTCACAAATACTTTACCCCAAAAAAGGTGATGAAAAGAGCAAATAAATACCAGTTGAGCTGAATATCAGAACTAGGTAATTTGACCCACGTTTTTTCTCCCTCATGTCACCTCATTTACCCATCAATTATTCATCATGTCACCTCACGCTTCCCTTATGTCACCCCGTTTTCCTTCATTTGGAGTAGGTTTGATCTAGTGCATGATGACCTATACCGTTATATAAAGTATAAAGAACTAGGGAACAAAGTTAAAACAGAGTGTGTGTGTGTGTGTGTGTGTGTGTGTGTGTGTGTGTGTGTGTGTGTGTGTGTGTGTGTGTGTGTGTATGTGTGTGTATATATGTGTGTGTGTGTGTCAGAGATTGACAAACGTGCTGCACAGCTTGGTAATTAATGAATAAATGATCGAGGAATTTCATTATTAATTGCAAAGTAATACATATTGGAAATAATTATTTTTTTAATGAACACCATAGGTCAAGAGCAAATTAATGAAAGACGTATGAATAATAATGGGAAATAATGCGAAACAAAGTAGGCAGTCTACAGAGACAGTTGTAAAAGGATACTACTGTCTTAGGCTCTGTAGATTACTGAAGTGTCTAACAAAATCTTGCACATTGTATAAAAGGTTGCATTCTAGTCGAGAATATTTTGTGCAATTTTCACAAGATATCTTTTCAAATCTGCAGGATACGCGTGCAGATTTGAACGTTGCCTCACCTTGTCCAGACACCGCGCTACCAGATGTGTCGAAGCAATTTTTAATAATTTATTTGTGACTTTGTTGCCTACTCAACGTATAGAAACTGACGCTGGAAAGTGAACGAAGTTATGGAAACAGGTTAATTTTCGTCACCACATTTAAGTAACGATGTTAAAAGAGAGTAAAAGCGACCATCATCAAGAGACAAAAAAAAATCCCCAGACTAAGAAATAAATTTCATACAACCGTTTAGAAAAACTGAATTTATGTAATTTTGCAAAGCAAAGAACACTGAGGGGTTAATTAAAATATTCACATTTATCAAATAGCAATGTAATCGTGATTTAGGCAAAAAAAAATGTTTCATTATTAGGCAGTCAAACATCACAAGTGGAAGTGTTGTTCAAACAAGCCCGGGATCCCCGGCCAATAACTCATACCTGTATATTTCCAAGAAAAACAATTGTAGGAATTAGTCTTGCATATAATTGTTTCCTTGCCTTCCCTTCTCTTTCTCAAAAATAAATTTGGTGTCAATCATTTAATGAGCGATAGTATTAACTTTTTGTGCTTACACTGTGAGTGATATAATGTCGTACCGAATAGTTAAAATTGATCAGTTAGCAAGAACTCGTTTAAAATTAAATCCTTTCTAAAATTTTCTCTTATACGTTTCAAGACATTTTTTTTCATTTATGTTAATGTAAAAATTAATATTTTTGTACCAAAAGAACCTTAGAAAACTTACCTAACCTTATTATAACAAGCGCAATTTAATTCATCCTAATTGGAATAATGCACATGATAATGGCCAGGAAGGATGTAAAGGTCATTTAAAGGTTCCTCTTCTGAGTGTGTTTTCGTGGAATAACAGAGATATAAATACAGTGTGTAGTTACAGGTGGAGCGACAAGACGTCAGTGAATCTTAATTACCAAATTCAGCATTCATATTGTCTAAGGATAGGGATGTGCAGTAGCTCAGGTGGCAAAGACGTAACAAATTGCCTACCTTAGGTCCATTTCTGTGAATTTTAGGGTATGGTTTTGAGTCTTAATGCAGCACACAAACAGTTGCTCCATCGAGAGCCAGAGTGATCATCTGTTTAATATCCCTGCCAGAGCAAGAGTCTTGCTGGAGAGAAAAAAAATACCATTAACTATACGATTTTTCCACTTTTTTCCTATGGTCTGTGAACACGAATAAAAAATAGGATCACAATTCCGTAAATCGGTTTTAAAGTAATTTTTAGTGTCAACAGATTTAAAAATGACTATTTGTGATGTCCGCTACAGTCTGGTTTAGTTTAGTTGATTGGTGGTGGTTCCAGTGCACAAAGAAAAAAAAAAACTCCTTCCCCTGCAAATACAATAATACTTGTAAAACCTTCAGTGTAGCCCCTGGTAGGGAGGCTACAATGGATTTTCATGCTATTGTATGGAAGCTTAAATGATGAAAAGAAGAAAGCCAAAATGTGAAAACAGTAAGTTACTTCGTCTAGGCGGGAAAACCTAACTTACGAAAACTGCTTGTGTCCATTTAGGCGAAATAGTCTTTTGTATTTAATTGAGAGGGAAATGTATAAAACAGTTTGCCAAAACAAATGATTTAAACGACATATACATACGTCATATGAGCTTGGATGCATAACCAGGATACAACAGACATTAACTCTCCGAACTGCAGCACTGATGCGCTGGAAAAGAAAACTAGTTACTTTCACTCTAAAATAATGAATTTTTAGTCAAAATAATTATAGTGGTAAGCAGGAAATAGTCCGAAAAATAGTAAATTATCAGCAATGTCTGTTAAAATTGTGATAATTTACGTATTTTAGATAAAAAATGAAGCAAGTGTCCCGGGACTCATAGTTGCCCTAGCATGTTTTTTTTTTCTTAATTCCTTCAGGAACATGGATGCGCTCCTCTCCCCAGAAGTCGAGGGTCTCTGAATTTTTGGGAACAAACATGTAATGCTGAGCAAGTTCACTGTACTTTCTAAGATTTTCTGACTCATTGTAGCTGTCAACTGAATTTCCTTCATTTCTTCTGTACTGAATGTGCCATCTGCTTGCCATCTGTCCAAGTTTGCAAGAATAATCCGTCTTGATCCTTTAGGCTGCAGTTGGATCTGTATACTTGGGGAAAGGGGTCTTCTGTTTTCCTGGGTTATTAACATTTTTTTTAATAAATTCGTGACATGATTTATTTTTTTCTGTTTTAAAGTCATCCATAAACAGACTTGTTTGGGCCCAAAAGGTTCTTGCTGTTGATTTCCTTCATGTGCCTTGGAATATTTCCTTAAAAGTCACCTCACTTGTTTCCTCTAACCCTTCATCTCGCCTCATTTCTTCCCACGTCATCTCGCATTCTCTTATGTCTCCTCATTTTCCCTTAAGAAAATAAAACTTTTTTAATATAATCACTATAGTTTTATATATTTATGAGAAACTGCTAAAAATACAAAGAAAATAATGTAAATGAAGTGCGAATGTTTTACTCTAATTGGCAGCTGCTAAGACTATATTATCATAATTTTGAATCTGATTCAAAATTTTCATTAAAAGTTTGAAGTAGGTTTTGCCGCTCAGTGTCCTTCCAGCAGAGGCCAGTAGTAAGATGTGCTTGCCGAGGACGCAGGTAGGGCATGCTTGTGATGGCTAGTAGGACTTCCTTGTGGTGGGGGCTAGTAGAGCTTGCTTATGGTGGACGGTGGTAAAACTTGCTTGCGGTGGACGCTGGTAGAACTTGTGGTGAAATCTAGTAAGGGTTGCATGCGGTGGACGCTGGCAAAGCTTGCAGTGGACGATGGTAGACCTGGCTTGCGATGAACTCTGGTAGGGTTCACTGGTGACGGACCCTGGCGTACTTTGCGGCGAATATCTGCAGGAGGAAATGTATCATTGTCAGTGGCGTACCTACGAGCAAGGACGGCTTTGTCGCACCCACAGACAGCACTATGCTTAAGAACATGTCCACGGAAAAGTACAAGACTGGAGACGCCCCAAAGGGAATGTGCTCAAGGACAACGACAAGACTGTGTTCGGTATACTCAAGAGGACCGAGAAACCTTGACTGTGAAAAAAGACTAAGCTTGGATACACGACTTAGCCAATAGAAAGGAAGAGACAAGTATTGATAACTATGCGCCTTAAGGGAGGTTCCTTGATGGTGGTGAAGGGCTCTTGATCTAACAAATTTTATCTATGCTCCAGTTCCTGTATTGAACCTGAATGCCTTCCATCATCTCCCCCCACACAGGCGCTGTATAATCCCTACGGGTTTAGTGCTTCCCATAATAATTTATAACTATTATATACCGAACTAATCCTCTTTCTGTAATGTGCTGCACTATATATATATATATATATATATATATATATATATATATATATATATATATATATATATATATATATATATATATATATATATATATATTATATATATATATATATATATATACTGTATATATATTATTAGTACTATTATTAATGTTTGATAATTAACGTACCATACTCTTCCCTTTGTTAGTTAATTGAAAATAGAGTTTCTGTTAATGAAATATTCATAATTAATTAAGATTGACAGCGCCGTCACAACTGAATCGCAGCGACGTCAACCTTAAAATTATATTAAAATTACTTTAAAAAGCAGACAGAGAGAAATTATTCAGAATCAAATTAATAATTCTTTTCTGTTTCTCAGTCCGTAAGTCTCGACATAATTCTGAAATACTGATACCTTTTTTCGGTCATCTGAAATTTATTTCCACTGCTCGTATTCCTCATTATCTTCAAATATTTCAGTACCGTTTAATGTGGTAAATGGGACAAGTGGAGATTTCAAAGCCAATTCACTCTGAAAAAAAAAAGTGACTGTTACCTACCATTTGGATTTTATTACATGATTACAAAGTCTGCGAGTCAAAATACAGAAATACCTGAATAATTTTATTTTTTTTCTTCCTTGTGAACACTTGACAAGCCTCGTATATTCCCGGGGGTACACATCTCGACTCTTCCTCGGTTCATTCCCACAGCCAGACACCAAGATAGACTTTGCGTCTTTTCTCTGATCATCAGAAATCTCTGTACCTCGTCTCTGTTATAACCTGTACACGAGTTTTATATTTCTTGAAAGCGAGGACGAGAAAAGCAGGACATGTATCTTTTGAGAAAAGTAGTCATTTATGTTGCCTACAATTATGCTAATAACAAGGATACACCATAATGGTTCATCGTAGGCGGTTTTCTTTTTCATTTGCAAAATTGGATATATCAGCAATGTCCTGCCAACCTGTTATGTATAATTACATTTATTGAACCATACACTGACTGTATGGATAATACCTTTGAATAACCTACAGTGAACAGTATGGGAAATAACACGATTTTTTCGGTCTGACTTGAAAGACTCCCCAAGGCGCTGAGTAGAGTCTATAGTTATAGCGAAAATATTCAAGTTATTTTCGTACTTTTGAATGTTACTTATTCAGATGATAGGTAAGTAGTGTGAACAAAAGTTAGCTATGCTTCTGCCATATTCCAACACACGGGATGCGTTACATATATAAGAGTTGGAATCTGTCTGACCTTGGACACTAATGTAGGCAATAAGACCATCTTCAAGTACTCCGTTAAATTAAGGGTTCATCAGCTAGGGAATTCGTACCATCACAGCAGTGTGAATTTCTATTACTTGAGAATTACCATCTGTCAAAGAGCCTTTCCAATACACGGAGGGGGACGACACTATTTCTTTTTTCAACACACCGTCCCGTATCCCACCGAAAGTTTATATTTTTAAATTTAGTAATTTATACAGGAGAAGGGGTAACTAGCCCCCTTGCTGATGCTAGTTTAGTAGCCTCCTACGACACGCATGGCTTACGGAGGAAGATTTCTTTTCCACTTCCCCATGAAAGACAACAATATATATATATATATATATATATATATATATATATGACGGGGTCCACCTCTGGTGTAAATTGTGGGACCCATAGCCTCGGAGAAGTGGATAAAAAGGCTTCAGGAATATTTGGATTTCTTCCTTAAGCCGTATATATATATATATATATATATATATATATATATATATATATATATATATATATATATATATATATATATATATATATATAACCAAAAGTTCATTGACGGAGACATGATCTGGGATAATCAAACGGGCTCTGAAACCAGACCTGCTCCCCCCCAAAAACTACGAACTGTCGCACTGGGATGGCCCGATAGTGGAGAAAATAGCCTCGGCAATGCTTCAGAGTGTGTTAGGGAAGGATAGAGCCCGCCTCCTGGCAGTGAGAGCTCCTCATGCATGGGACTTTCTGTTGGCTGTTCCCAACTCCAGCCTTGGCACACGCCTCGACCCACAATCCATTCGCATTGGTGTTGCCCTTGGACTTGCCGCCCCTATTCTCGCCGAATACAGGTGTATTTGTGGCAGTGAAGTAGCAGACCGATTCGGGTACCATGGTCTTGTGTGCCGTAAATCCGAGGGAAAGATTGCAAGACATGAGGAGGTTAATAACATTATCAAGAGGAGCCTCACAATAACCGGATGCCCAGCAGTAAGGGAGCCACCCCAACTATGCAGATCTGATGGCAGCCAGAAGCGTCCAGATGGTATCACCCTTCAAGCCTGGACAGACGGTAAGCAGGTGGTGACTGCACATGTGCAACTATCTAGGCTGATACCTGTCTCCAATACACCAGGGAGGGAGGAGGGGCAGCCGCCAGCTTCAGGGAGTCCCAAAAGTCTAGAAAATATGGAAAACTTGCCCATCATTATATGTTTGTTCCCCAAGGCTCAGAGACCCTTGGCTCATGGGGAAAGAGTGCATCTAAGTTCCTTAAGGAGCTAGGCAAAAGACTCATCAGGGTAACTAGGGATCCCAGGGCAGCTACTTTTCTGTTCCAGCGACTCAGTGCTGCTGTTCAGAGGGGTAATGCCTGCTGTATTTTGGGCATGCGCCCCAGGTCTGAAGAGCTAGATGAGATTTTCGCATTATAATCAGTGACAAACTCGTAACAATGTGTACTAGACATGTATCTCACATCTCATGTACTGTATACGCCATCTTTATATCAACACTGTATCTCTTAAACCTTTTGTACCATATATGTAATAAAATATACCTACTGGTGTATATATATATATATATATATATATATATATATATATATATATATATATATATATATATATATATATATATATATATATATATATAATACTACAGACTGTAGATAAAAGAATAAAAGAATATGAAAGAATAAATAAAACTACTTAGTATCTGCAACGGGACTAACGAAAGAAACCACAGCTGTGAATTAAAGAAAAAATGGAGCCGACGGGATGCAATAAAAGAAAAAAAAATCGTAGCGAAAATAGTGATAGATCGGTGGAAGAACACAAAAGATAAGGCAGTAAGTGAAACAACTGTTAGAAATTTAACAAAATTATATGATAAATCATTGAATTCAGGACACCACGAGCATTGCTGAACTTTCACAATTACTAAGAAAGCATATATACATAAAATACACACACAATACACACACATGCAATACATACACACGCAATCGCAATATACACACATACACAATACAGACACACGCATAATACGTAGAAAAGCTTATGACAACGTTTCGGTCCGACTTAGACCATTTACAAATCACGCTTGTAAATGGTCCAAGTCGGACCGAAACGTCGTCATAAGCCTTTCTCTCTATATGCGGGTTATTTGTGTATTGTTCCAGTCACGGTATTGTACCTTTTTTTGTTCTTAATGCACACACTATACACACACTATGTATACACACACTATATATACAGACAAAATATACACACACACACACACACACACACACACACACACACACACACACACACACACACACACACACACACACACACACACACACACACACACAGTCTTAACCCTACAAGCTCCTTACCACACACACACACATGAATATCATTTCCGAGCAGCTAATCCTCCCTCAAGACTTTGAAGAGATTATTTCAACGTGGAGCAAGTATGGAGACGGAATACCACAGGCTGGCTAGAGTGTTCGGCAGGGGATCTTAACAGCATTCCTGCCTCGACTGTTTCCACATACACAAAGTAGCTATTAATGTTAGCCCCCAAATCCTAATCTTAAATCTCCGAAATCTCTTGAGTTTCTTTGAAGCGGCTGCGAAGGTGGTTGTCCACTGGTGTAGTAGTTTGAGGAAAGAAAGAGGTAGAGGATGGGGAGGAAAATGAGGGAGAAAGGGAAATTAGAGGGTAGTGTGTTGAGAGAATGATGGGTGGAGAGAGTGGGGAAAGTCGAAAATTGGAGAGGTGACATATACATTTTTCCGAAACAGTAGCAGCAACACATCAGTGTAAGGATAGATATCGGTGTGAAGATACATCATCAGTATAAGGATAGACATGCCTATATGTCTTCTTATTTTTCTTCTTTTTTTTTTGGGGGGGGGATCAGTACTCATTAAGAGAAAAACTAAACACGAGTATTATAAACAAACGAAACAACAATCAAAATCGCATTTGTGTTTACAAGAACTTGTTAAAATGACTACAGGTACTAAAACAGTGTCAGAAGAGATCTTGAGCACACGGACACACAAAAATAAAGTACAAATTTATTCCCAAGATGTACAACAATTTCTGCTAAGCTGCGCTGGCCATGCCTCGGCTTAAACAAAATTAACAAAATAGACTCTATCA
This sequence comes from Cherax quadricarinatus, assembly GCF_038502225.1. Taxonomy (NCBI): domain Eukaryota; kingdom Metazoa; phylum Arthropoda; class Malacostraca; order Decapoda; family Parastacidae; genus Cherax; species Cherax quadricarinatus. The sequence continues at coordinate 32,495,318 of NC_091295.1, forward strand.
ACAACCTGTGATTGTAGCGAACTTTTCTTGAAAGAATATTCTTTGTACACAGGTTGTGTCTTAACCAGTTGATACTGATTTGCATAACAAAAGTTTTCCATACAGCAAATACATAAAGCAAAAAAAAAAAATCGAAATTAAATTGCGATACCATTATGTAAATGAAGGTTTAATATAGGTTTTAATTTTTGACACTGACGGTAGTTACACACTGAAAATATGTATTTAATTGCATCAATAATATATATGGTGATTTAGAATCATCGTCCGTTGTCGATCATCTCTCGCTGCCTCTGAGCTTATATGGGTGCTAATAATTTTGAGGAGAATCGCTCCCGACACCCGGTCTCCTACCAGGCCTTCAAAATTGGAAAGAAAATATTTGAAGAATAAAAGTTAAATAGATACAAAAAATTCTACGTAAGTGCTTGCTGAATTCAAGTATAATTTTTACCTCGCATCCATATTTTCGCGAGACAGGAAAGACGTGGTACTCCGCCAGTGTAAAACCTTCAACAGGCTTCCATTTCATACCATCATGACAAGGTACTGCCTTCTTGGTTGGCTTCTGTTTTAAATAACATCAAATAGATGTGACGTTGTAGATGTATCTGTGCCTTGCTTATTAACTGGGTTAACCACCGTTGGTCAAGTACTGGATGACTGACTACATCATCGTCCTTGGATAGTGGAACCTAGACTTGCCAATTGATTTCTGTCCCTGTCATGTTATGCTAAATGTACCAAAATGTTAGAGGTGTGTGTGTTGTGTGTTGTGTGTTGTGTGTTGTGTGTTGTGTGTTGTGTGTGTGTGTGTGTGTGTGTGTGTGTGTGTGTGTGTGTGTGTGTGTGTGTGTGTGTGTGTGTGTGTGTGTGTGTGTGTGTGTGTGTTTATCAAAATATATTCACCTATATGTAGGTGTAAGGGTTGAGTCAGAACTCCCGGTTCCGCTAGGAGCTGTGATTATTGTAATTAGCTGCATGTCTGTGCATATATACTTAGCTGGGTGTTGAGGTAAAGCTTTTGACTCGCATCTTTTGGTTAGCGGGTCACAAACAAAAAACAAACGAGAGAACAAACGATACCTCCTCCATGTATCGTTTTTTCATATGATAGGTAAATAGTTATATTTTACTATAGTCTTCCTAATTCCGCTCTACGTCTTAACACATTGTAAATATGTTTCCTGGACGTCTCCTGACGTGCCTCAAGTTTTCAGTGTCATGGCAAGCAGTCTGTCCTTGTTCTTCCTATCGATTCCTCGGAATATTTTGTCTCGTGATCGTTTCTCATTTTCGAAGTTCTATCAGTATCGTGAGATCCTGTTCCTGCCGTCTTTGCTGCTACTGTTACGATTTATTATCAGCCTTAGTGGATAAACTGATTTTCGATATAATTTTTTTTAAAACATGGAGGTTCCACGACGGTGTTGCTTATTCGAGGGTTAGTCTGAGGTATGTGGTGAATAGCCATTTAAAAGATTCATTGTCAAGGTTTTTTTTGTGTGTTTGTGTGTGTGTGTGTGTGTGTGTGTGTGTGTGTGTGTCCAGTAAAATTTAAGTTGAGTGCCCCTAAATATACCTCTGTGGTAAAACTTATTTTGCTGTATAGATTTATGGTGTAGGGACAGCCCAGGTTTGTGTAGTCAATGTTCCTTATCGACCATCAGTGTACACAAACTTTCATAACAGCGTCTTGTGTTGTCAATACAATCAACGCTCTCTTTATACTGAAATCTTAGTGAAGTCTTTTTAATTGCAATGGCAACTGATCCCTCCATAAATACAGATCCTACAGTCTACTGATATCTAATATTGGTGATACTGACAATACTGCTTGATGATTTCACAACTTTAAGTATACTTCACCGGTACACTGAGTCCAGCAAGCTACCCCACAGCTATGGTAAACAATGGCTGAATCATCCACCTTCAAATATATGCTGAAAACCCTGACATTGAGCACTAAGCAAGGGAGTGATAAGTGAGGAATTGGAGGGTGACTCAGATAATAAAAGGGAGATTGTGTGTGATAGTGAGCTGCACCAGAAACTCAGGTCATTCATATAGCCGCAACGCGCTTGCGCACACACACACACACACACACACACACACACACACACACACACACACACACACAGGATATGATAACGACATATAAAATACTGAGAGGAATCGACGAGGTGGACAGAGACAGGATGTTCCAGAGATGGGACACAGCAACAAGGGGCCACAGTTGGAAGTTGAAGACTCAGATGAATCACAGGGATGTTAGGAAGTATTTCTTCAGTCACAGAGTTGTCGGTAAGTGGAATAGTCTGGTAAGAGATGTAATGGAGGAAGGATCTATACATAGCTTTAAGAAGAGGTACTATAAAGCTCATGGAGCAGGAAGAGTGACCTAGTAGCAACCAATGAAGAGGCGGGGCCAGAAGCTGTGATTCGATCCCTGCAACCACAACTAGGTGAGTACACACATACGCACAGTCTAAGCGAGTACGATCCGTTTAGCGGTGCATTTGCATACGACTGTAAATAGTGTTGCAGCCCCCGCTGGTTGTGGTCTTCGGGAAAACCGAGAGAAGTCGGGAAGGGGGAAAGAAGATGCCTGGCATAGCTAAGAATAATTTATCTGTGGAGAGTGAGGCCCTGGATTAAGACGGTAATGGCTAAATATGCTAGTGGAAGCTAGCGCTACCGTCTGCTTAGGTCCCAGAATCCACAAGCAAGAGTAGGACTGAGAGGAGAAAATATGTGTTTTCGACTAACAAAAAAGATGGGTGTAAAGGGAGGGGAAATGGTAAAACTGGGGAATGTGAGATAAATTGTGCTGCCGGGATGGGAGGGAGAGAATGATAGGTGTTGAGGGAGAGGAGAAGGTAGGGGAGAAAAGAGAGCATTTGCTAAGTAGTGAGAGAATGTATGCGTTGTGGCGGCACTGAGTAAGAGAGTATATTGTGCAAGTAGATAGTTAAAATATGCTGCCTGTGAAATGAGAATTACTGACTCTATGACCGCGGGTTCAATCCCGGCCGGGGGTATGGTTTTAAAAGAGAATTACATTTTACACTAGAAAATGTGTAATGTGCATAATTCATGAAAACGAAGAAGCACGTATATGAGACAATGTATAGAGAACTGAAATAGACGACGTTGGATCTGATCACCATGGTAAAGATAAACACTGGGAGGGATGAGAACGGAAAGACTGATACTGATAGATGTCGGGGAAGCTACCATGTGTGTAATACATTTTGTGGCTACGTATTGTGTCTGTAAAAATCAAGGAAACTCATTTAAAATTACTTTTACGAACTGAGTGAAAAATAATGATCACAAGGAGGCATACCGTAAATGCCAAACTAAATTCCTTGAAAGCTAGTTTTTTTTTTTTTTTTTTTTTTTTTTTAGAATATTTTCTCTATGCCAGCCTGTCTTAAATCACCCAGAATTTGTTAGTGGGTAGTGTTGTTTAGCATCAGTGAATTATGTTTGAGAAGTTTCCAGTATTCATGAAATTCTTTGCTAAACTTGCAACCAACTACATGGGAGAAACGGGTAGAAATTTAATTATCAGAGTAGCTACACACAAAACAATTTAGCACTTTTCTAGTGCGACCTGAACCATAAACATAATATGAACGGGGAAGCTGCTGCTCTTATCTATAGTAAAATATGTTTATATATATATATATATATATATATATATATATATATATATATATATATATATATATATATATATATATATATATATATACAGAACAAACTTTGTTTACTATATATTTGCATTAAGGTTGATTAAATCTTACAACACGAGTATTATGTCAAATATTAACCATGTTAGAATTCAGGGTTAAACGTTTTCTAGGTTATTAAAAAAGATTAAATGTTCAGAGGTAAAATGGAAGGTTAGATATAATGTTAGTTTGGATTGTTAAATATTTACAGATCAAAATTAATTCCAGAAGTGCTTCTGAAAGGAATAATGAAATACAAATTATCAAAACTTAGAGAAGATATCTAGGGTTCTAACACCTGTGAAACTCCTTCCATTTACGTATTTCATTTATTAACACACTTTTTTTTTTTTTGCTTCATGTCAGTTCAGATTTCCTTGTTGAGACGATGGAGTAGTTATTATTTTCATCAGAGGTTCAGATCTCCAGCACGCTGGAGCAACTATCTTTGTCTTAAATAGCTCATTTACCTTCTGGAGTAACTATCCGTGTCTTTACTATTTCAGATCCCAAGAGAGCAATAAAACAACTGCCCTTTTCACTAATTCAGATACCAGAAGGATGTTGGGGTACCTATCTATTTTTTACTTCGGTTCCCTTTGAGATCGTTGGAGCACCTATCCTCCTCTTCACTAGTTCAGTTCGCACGAGGACGCTAGGGCAACTAGTCTTTTCTTCACTGGAGAAACTATCCATCTGACTATTTCTCGTTACTAGTTTAGATACCCACGAGAAAACTAGAGCACCTAGTCTTCTCCCCACTGGTTCAGATCCCCATGACGACTTTAATAGTAGCTATCCTTCTCGTCAGTGGAACAAATCCCACGTGGAAGCTGCAGCAACTAATTTTCTTACGGTGCTAAGCGCTTCTCCGTCTTGCAACCGATTCTTATTAAAGCCAAAGCGCCGCACTAGTACGAGTTTGGCTCATCGAGCTCACTTTGGCTCAGCCTGGTTCAGTCGGCTCAGGTTGGCGCTACGAAGTAATTACACTACTGACAGGAGGATGCTGAAGAACCCAACTACTGGGGACCACCAATACCGCATCTAAATCCTTGAGGAAGAGGACCAAAAGTTTTCCCTGGCAACCCAAAACAATCATTAAGAATCTGAGCAAACAAGTTTGTCTCGAAGGCTTTAAATCTGCCAAAGTAAGGCGCGATGTTTCTTTCAAATACTCTCATGATCACCCGGTGACACAGGCGAACCTAAGACCGGGATAAGTAAAGCATTAAGACTTCGACGTATTGTGCTAATGTGTTTGTGCACAGCGAATTCCTCCGTCCCCTGAAGCTAAAGGGGAAGGTGTGAATAGTGCAGGCTGGAGTGTTTGTGTGTGTTTTTGTGTGTTTGAGCGTGTTTGTCTGCTTGTGAGCTTGTGTGTGTATGTGTGTGTGTGTGTGTGTGTGTGTGTGTGTGTGTGTGTGTGTGTGTGTGTGTGTGTGTGTGTCTGTGTGTGCATGCGTGTGTGTGTGCATACACTCGTCTATTAGCACACGCCCATCTGCAGTTACTGGGATAGTCTTAACTACTAGTCCCGGCTCTTAACTGCATGTGACCAGTTTCCCTACTCTACATCATGTACCCTGCCGTTTCTATCCTTGAAATTATGTATGGTATTTGCTTACACTACCTCATCGTTTGTCATTCCACTTCCTGACAACCCTAAAGCCGAGGAAGCTAGTCTCAACATCCCTGTGATTAAAATGCATATTAAACCTCCATTTGTAGCCCCATAGCCCCGAGTCATACCTATTCCTGTCTGCTTCATTAGATCCCCTGAGTTTCCACGGTGCCTGTTTACAGGTTGAGTTTGAAATATAGAGGAATCAGTATTAACACTGAACCTGATCTTACAACATGTGTGTTCAGAAACCTAGAGTTAAGAGTTTTGCCACACTGCCAGTCTTGAAACTAACAACTTATGAGGAAAGATTAGAAAAACTGCACTTTAAAACAGAAGGCATGAAACAGAGAGAGAGAGAGGGACGCGACCATGACGTACAAGATACTTGGACAGAAACAGAGAAAAAGCAAGGTACGGGGCGGGGACAAGATGCATAACTGAAAATTCATTACAAATCATTGGGACTTCAAGGGATAGCTCATCAAGGAGGGTTCCTTGATGCTGATGGGGCACTCTTGATCAAAGAAATTAGACCTGTCCTCTTTGAACGAAAGGTGATTGTTTCCCATTACCCACACGCTGTATAGCCCCTACGAGTTTTAGCTCTTTCCAAAATATATAATTATTTGTTCTAAGGTGGATAATAAAAGGTAGACCGACTAGAATGAGCAGCTTCAAGACTAGAGATGTCAGGGGCCAGGAACAGCATCGACCTCCGCAACCACAACTACGAGTATTGTTTCTCTCTCTCTCTCTCTCTCTCTCTCTCTCTCTCTCTCTCTCTCTCTCTCTCTCTCTCTCTCTCTCTCTCTCTCTCTCTCTCTCTCTCTCTCTCTCTCTAATAAACACACACACACACACACACACACGCACGCACGCACGCACGCACGCACGCACGCACGCACGCAAAGAGAGCCGAGACTCGAAGCCTGTATGAACAAATGGGTGAGTACACAGAGAGGAAAAGGTAAGAAGAGTGCATTTTGGAGAAAGAGAAGAATATTTTGATTGATCCACAGATTTATAGACTTTGGCATCCAGGGAGGGAGAGGGAGGGGGGAGGAGAGTGAGGGACGGAAGTTTGAGAAGTGAGGCACACTAACTTTTCGACGTGGTGGGAAAAAAAGAAAATTGGGAAATTTTCCAAGAAAGAAATTATGCAATGAAGATGTATGGAAATTCCAAGACAAATAGATAACGTTTCATTGATAATTATGAGAAATGGATAGTATTAATGTTGGTAGAATTACCGACAATGTGTAAAGTAAAAGGATACAAGTGCAACTAATGTGACATTTAATTGTGGCAACGTTTCTCTCTCCAGGAGCTTTATCAAGCCGTTGGTAACGGCTTGGTGAAGAGAGCGAAACGTTGCCACAATTAAATGTCACATTAGTTGCACTAGTGTCCTTTTACTTTACAAGAAATGGATATCAGTAATAAATATTCCAAATGACCAAAGTCAAGAAAAATACGTGTCAATGGAAAACAGGATCTGGTCTTCCATGGTCATCCCAGAGCACGATTTAATATTGTTAGATAAATAATGGGGAACGTAATCATGACTGTTTCCCTCATCTTCGTGTGTTAGTGTGGCTCGTCAATAGTCCAGTCGGACCGAAACGTCGTCATAAGTTTCTTTCTCCTATGTGCGGGTTATCTGTGTGTGTATTCAAAACATTTTCATAGGCCGAGCTTCAGAAGCATTAGTTTAGAGTCTAAACTAATGTTTCTAGCAGGGACAGAGTCTAAACTTCAGACTCTGTCCTGCTAGAGTGAATGAAGAGGGTGATGGGAGTGCAAGGAGAGGATATAGTTAACTATTTGAAGAGACTTGCTCTGCTTCCTTGCCAACTGTTTTCTTAGTGTTATTGACACTAAGATAAACAGTTGGCAAGGAAGGCTTTGTGACAACGAATTACATTGCTGGATATAGAGGTTGAATTAATCAGTCATGGGCATATTACACACACACACACACACACACACACACACACACACACACACACACACACACACACACACACACACACACACGTATACATAATTATAATTTTATATTGAATTTTCACATAACATATTTGACAATGTTCTCAAGGTTAAACGATAAATGTATAATAGCGGTAGTCTCATATCAGCACATCCATCAGGACAGATGAAGAACAATTGGAGAGGGACGAGGTGGTGATAGGAAAGTCTGTACAGGTCTATATAGGCCTTTTATAGCAGACTCACTGGGTAACCCTCCAGTTGTTTCTGTATGTCAGAGACGGAGAATGAACATGCTTTTTGAGCATATGTAAACCAACATTTTTATCAACCAGTAAATAATGGCCAACTGGTCTACTTTTGATCGGTTCAGTGGTTAAGCACCGAACCGTCTGTATATCTGTTTTTTCTCATATATATATATATATATATATATATATATATATATATATATATATATATATATATATATATATATATTATATATTTACCTTTGTTTTACCTCTGTATAATAAAACTTCTTGTATCTCTGTTCACTTGTGCCTGTTTCGTATCTATATATCTGTCTATGCCTCTTTATGCTTAACAGTTGTTCTTATTTACAACTGTTGGCTAAAAATGAAAACCAAACTTGTCGAGAAACTTGAAGTAAATCACATTTTTCTGTGAGTGTTTTGCATTTCCTTACTCTAAATGTAAACACATGCTCGCTACACGATTGGATTAAAATTTTTACAACTCTTTGTCATCTGAGGAGAATTATTGCTTCAGATTCCATATATATAGCATATTATTGAACCGCTCTCGATAACTTGTATGCCTTCCACGTTTTTGTATTCAGAGTTTTTGAATATAATCTGGCCCATCTATGTAATATCTGGTTGGAGAAGCTGCGTGGGAATAATCCACAATATTCATGAATATTTATTTATGTCTCCGTGAGACGGTGACGGAATATTACCCTTTGGTGCCAGGTGCGATAAGGGTGAGATTCGCGTGCTGGCAGGGAAAAGGAGGACAAAATAATGATACGCCGCAGATATCGGTAGATCTTCGCCGATGTGGACGAAATATTACTAAATGTGGGATTGGCATTTTTGGGTTGTGTTTACATGCAGTAAGTATATATTGAAGAGAGGAGGAGGAGGAGAGAGGCCCCGGCTCCTAAATCCTTCCTTTAGTGCGAGAGAGAGAGAGAGAGAGAGAGAGAGAGAGAGAGAGAGAAAGAGAAAGAGGAGGGGGGGGGAATGAAGAAGTGAAGGTAGACACATGGCAAGGGAAAAGGGGAGACAGTAGAACTAGGAGACATGGGAAAGTAGAACGGGGAAATGGAAGAATGGAAAGGGAAGGCAGTGGGATGGAAGGGGGGGGGATAGGTATATAGAAGGTTGACTATGAGAACCTCCAAGTGTGAAGACACTTAACTGTTTCCTCAGTTCTCTGACGGAGACACA
>NC_091295.1:32506627-32509127 GCF_038502225.1 Cherax quadricarinatus
ATTAAGTTCCTTTCACAAATGGCGTCCTCACGGAAACACAGCGTCTAGAGCTTATACATGCCCATTAAAAGTTTCTACAACAGCGAGATTTACATCCCAAAATATATAATTTAAGTAGATGTGATAGAGTAAATTACAAGCAGAGTAAATCCCTATGTGAAAGACTCGTCTAGCTACACAAAACTTTTAAAAGCATCAGTTATTCATGGTAGAAGTGCTTGGAATAAAAGAGATAAAATTTGGTTAATAAACAAGAAAGATTGACAAAAGGCCGGGATGTAAGGATAGAAAAGCTCTCGTTAGGGTATAAGGGCTAGTTATGTTGTCAATAGGTTCTTTTTTTAACATGTTCTTCCACACTTTTTTTGCAATAAGTTTAAAACTGAGTATCAGAATCCCTAACATTGTTAGCGATCTAATTATCAGCTCTAAAGTAACTGGTATTTGTTTTTTCTTGACCTTTTTTGTATAAACTATTATGAATAACCGAGTCTTTTGAATTGTGCTGTGATGGTATAGTTTTATTGTTACAAGTGTTGGGAGACTGCAAAGTCTAAGTGCACGTAAGACACTCTCATGAGACTTGACCTTTCTTAATTTGATCAGACTGATGGAAAGGCTGGGAAAATACACAGATAACCCGCACATAGAATGGAACTTAAGGCGACGTTTCGGTCCGTCTTGAAGAGATAACAATGTGCAATACACAGATAACCCGTGCTGGTTATCTGTGTATTCTTCCAGTCGCGGTATTGTGCCTTTTTATTATATAAAAGCTGGGAAAAATGGAACTAATTGTCGAATTCTCAATAACTGTTTCTGAAAGTTTATAATCAGAATAAAAATTTTTCATTTTAGGTTAATGTTGGTTATATAGACTTTTTAACACGTACAGTACAGTACATATGAGAAATTAAAAAAAAAATAAAAAGCCCGCGATGCGGGTGGTAGCCTGGATATGCCCAGAAAACATTTAAATATACACCCTAATCACAGGTGGTGAGAGGATGGGTTGGTTTATAAGTATTTCCAGGAAGGATAACCTGCCTCTTTCTCCCACTCTTCCTTAAATTTAATGCTAAGGACTAGATCATTAAAATTTTCCAAGAAAGTATCAAAAGGGTCTCCGTTCCTCTCTCCAGATTGCAAAAAAAAAAAAAAAATCGTCAATATACCTGTACTATACCATGTTGATTATAAGTAATACGGAACTTTCAGGGTATTGGATGCACATGATAGAGTCCGTTAGACGGAGATGCCCGTCCATACTACATGTATTTTTTAAAAGGAATATTAATACCCAAAATCATTGCACTCATTAAGCAGTGTTTCTGCCAATGTGTTTTATCAAATATAAATATTCTTGAATAACTAAAATGTACTGAACATTTGTCAATGCTCAATAATCCATATAGAAACAGAATCTTAGGAGATTTATTGATATCTCTATTTCGACCTCCTTCAAGGATCCTCTTCAGGAGATACCTGCTGAAGAGAATAACATATATATATATATGTATATATATATATATATATATATATATATATATATATATATAGAGAGAGAGAGAGAGAGAGAGAGTTGGTTACAACTATAGCCATAATTTTTAAAGGGGTGGACCGGTAAGCCAGCGGAAGGCCTCGGTCAGATGACCAAAAGCATCATATAAGTAAGACCTGCGTCAGGAAACACCTGTCCTGTTTTCTGAAAACCTTACCAAACCAAACGTGTGTGTGTGTGTATATATATATATATATATATATATATATATATATATATATATATATATATATATATACAAAATGTCGTGCCGAGTAGGTAAAACTTGTCGCTTAGCAAGAACTCGTTTAAAATTAAGTCTTTTCTAAAATTTTCTCTTATACTTTTAAAGATATATATCTTTTTCATTCATGTTAATGTAAAAATTAATAATTTTGTACCAAAACGAACCTTAGAAAACTTACCTAACCTTATTATAACAAGCGCAATTTAATTTAGCCTAATCCAACTAAATACATTTTAGATAAGTATATAATAATTTTATAAACACAATGAAATACATTTTTTCCTTAGATTCAGAACGATTTTTCCCTAAATTACTGCATACACAAATTTTCGCTTGTTATATTCGACAAGAAGAGCGTTGCTATTTAAGCCAAAATCGCAAGTGTTACCTATTCGGCACGACATATATACGAGTACTTCCTCGTTCAATAAATAAACGAACATTGGGCACCCTAAGACAACGATCCCAGACTAAAAATCATAAACACCGACAGGAGTCGTCTTTTCTCTGTTTCAGTAACTGAAGTAACTTTTCTCCTCAGTAGCATAATTACTGACCTGTGCACTTGTAGCACTTACTGCCGCATTATGTGACGCATTTGTCTATGAAATCTTTTCCTATATTTTCAAATGTGACCTCATGTTCTTCTTGGCTAATTTGCTAAGAAATCTTATGTTTGTATTTTTTTTGTTGCATTTCATGAATTTGCAAGT